>NW_006295198.1:0-1264 GCF_000327345.1 Myotis davidii | reverse complement strand
CATTGTGCCCAAAATATCAACTGAGGTAATACCAGGCCACATCACAGAGAAAAAAACCTTTAAAATTCACATGGCTAGCTGGGCCAGTGTTGCTCAGTGGTTGAGCACTGACCTATATGAACCAGGAGGTCACAGTTCGATTCCTGGTCGGGGGCACATGCCTGGGTTGTGGACTGGATCCCCAGTGGAGAGCATGCAGGAAGCAGCCAATCAGTGATTCCCTCTCATCATTGATGTTTCTACCTCTCTCTCCCTCTCTGAAATCAATAAAAATATTTTTAATAAATAAATAAAAATAAAAACTCAGCATTCTCAATTTCATTTGTATTTCTAACTGAGCCATAATATAGCCATAACCCTGTTTTAAGCAATAATATATTACTGAAAGGTTATGTCAACTACATTTTTACCAACTGAATAAGTCTATATATATAAAACCCTAATATGCAAATAGAACAAATGGCGGAACAACTGAAGAACTGGTCTCTATGACATGCGCTAACCACCAAGGTGCATGTGGGGGACAAGGCGGGCATCGGCCCCAGCAGGATGGTGGAGCAGATAAGCAGAGGTGCCAGACCAAGGTGAGGCACTAGGCGCTGCCATCGGGGCAAGCTTCTGGCGGTCCTGAAAATTCTTTCCTCCTGCGTGCCGCAGTCCCACCTGGTGCTTGCACCTGCTGCCTGCACTGGCCCCGCTGGCACCCGCTGTTGGCACCAAAGCAGCCTCTCACACCCACTGCCAGCACGCGGCCCCAGTCCCGATCGTCAGCACCATCAGCAGGTGCCAGTGGCGGCGGCCGGCCCTGATTGCCCCTGAGGGATTCTCCACCTCCCCCTGCTCCTGAGGGGTGATCGGGGCAGCAGCCGCCGCTCACAGAGCAGGTGAATGGGAGCACCAGACAGTGGCGGAGCACTGGTCACTGTCATCAGAGTGAGCCTCTGGTAGTTACTGAAAATTCTTTGCTCCTGTTGGGTGCTCGCACCTGCTGTCGGTGCTGGCCATGCTCACACCTGCAGCCAGCGCCAGAGTCATCACTTGCACCCGCTGCTGGTGCCTGGCATTGGTCCCAATCACTCAGTGCCATCAGTGGGTGCAAGCCGGACCAGTGCTGACATCGCGTGGGAACGGTGGCAGCAGGAGCAGGGCTGCCTGCAAACAGGGAACCAGGAGCCGAGGTGGGAGGGGCTGGGCAGGGGCGCAGAGGATGGTCCAAGACCCGCCCCTCTGCCCATCGCAGCCTCTCGGCCCCCAGTTCCTTTCA
>NW_006295197.1:66783-69174 GCF_000327345.1 Myotis davidii | reverse complement strand
ATATTAGCTTGTAAGAATATGTAATAAATAACTAGAAAATGCAAAAAAATAAATAAATTACTTTACTAAATTACTTCAGAAATGAACCCCAAATTCAAAACAGTCAACTCAATAGCTAAGAAAGAAACTTTAACAATATTTTAAGCTTTACCTGTATTTATTGTCAAATTAAAATTAAACTTTCTACTTATTCTTCTGATAATTAAAAATAGTACATTTGAAGGTATATGCTACTAAAGAAGCAAATTGATAAGTATAAGTTTGTTCATATTTACTTTCACTTTGGTGATACCACAATATTGTTCTAAATTGGGAACAGTATTTTTGACAAGGACCTATACTAATATAAATGAAAACCAGCAACAAAAATAACTAGCTATATATCTTTTTAGAATACTTGTATTATGCTTATGGCAGGCATGGCACAAAAATGCAGAATCAAACAGTGACCTTTATATAATAGTGTTCCATAAATATTTCATTAATACTACTACTAATAATAAAGCAACATACGTTGGAAGATACTTGGTGTGTCTGGTATATTTTCTCTTGTTTGTGCAGAAGTTTCTGGCTGAGGTATAGGAACTCTACAAAAGATGAAATGAGAATAACCAATAGTTATAAAGAGACTTCAATAGAAAAATTAATTGGTCGATTAAGAATTTTCTCTAGTTCAATAAATTTAGAAAATACGTAGGTTTATTTTCTTAAAATGATGCATTAAAATGTAAGAACAATACATTCAAATGATGGACAAATATCCATATATTGTATAACAATTCAAATACTGCAATAGATTAAAATATTCTTTTAAGGATTATTCCACAAAAGGAAGTATTCAATTTTATTAAATATCAACTAAAGATAGATATCTACTTCATATGATAGGAATTTAAAAATTAGTTCTATGGCCTATTTTCATGTTTGCTTTGTTCAAATATTCTAGAAAACTATTTGGCCTAACTCTTCAATATTTATGCTTTTCTTTCTGCCCCTTTTCCTTTGCTTACCTCTTAACCTTCAACATTTACCTCAGGCATTATCCTATATAATAAAAGCCTAATATGCTAAGTGTCCAGTCATCCAGTGACTGGTTGGCTGTTCAACCAATCAAAGCATAATATGTTAATGGTATGCTATGGTTGCTCAACCACTTGCTATGATGTGCATTGACCACCAGGGCGTAGATGCTCTGACCAGTAGGTTAGCTTGCTGCTGGGATCTGGCCGATCAGGACTGAGTGAGATGGGCCAGACATGCCCTGGAGCCCTCCCTCGGTCCCTCCCTGGACCTGACCATGCACTGGTGGGGTCTCTCGGTCTGGTCTCTGCCCTTTCACAATCGAGGACCCCTCGGGAGATGTCAGAGAGCTGGTTTTGGCCCAATACTGAAGGCCACTCCCTTTGGGAAGGCGCCAGACACAAGCTCATGGCTGGAGAGCACTGCTGTGGTGACATGAGCCTCTCCCAATCGGGACTGATTAGGCATAAGCCCGTGGCAGGTGCAGTGGGGCTGGGATGAGTGGGAGCGGCAGGTAGGAGCTGCAGTCAGTACTGGACTATGGGTTTTGGTCCAATCCCCGCAGGCCACCCCGAGGGAGACCCCACTCATGCACGAATTTGTGTACCAGGCCTCTAGTTTCCTATAAGAAGCTATGCTTGATCTCTAGTCAAGGCTCACTGCTCCTTGTGTATGCTCTCATAGCACCATGAAAAAACTTCTATTATAGTATTCATCACACTATTTTAAAATTAGTTTATAGGTTTGTCTCTTCCACCTGATTCTCTTATAAGTTCGGCTTAAAGTGTTACAAAAGTATAAACTTCATTTTATTTATTTTTGTATCGCCACATATTATCTTCTCACTGTTTATTGAAGTGAAATAAAATGAATGGAGGAAAGGGGAAGCATTTTATTTTGCAGCTGAGGAGAAGCCTGCTTTTATAAGGAAATATTTCCACCTTATGGGTTTTTAACATATTTCTGCGATCAGATTTTTCTATTGTATTTCCAAAACTAAAAGCATGAAAATCAGAATTGTCATGTTGTAGAATGCCACATAATCAACTAAAGATGAATATATACTTCATATGATAGGAATATAAAATTAATTCTATGGCCTGTTTTATTTTTTTAATATATATTTTTATTAAGATATTACATATGTGTCCTTATCCCCACATTACCCTCTACCTGTGTTTAGAGTTTTGCTTAGTTTAAATTCTAAATACCCATGTGGAAATTTATTTGTTCAAGAAGATAAGGATGTTTGACATGGTCTATACAGCATAAAAATGTTTCTGAACACTGACCAATTATTGTGGTGTCTTGTTTATAGGTTTTGGTAATCGCTGTGGAAAACCCAAAGGACCAAGAGGTCCCAGCTCAGCA
>NW_006295197.1:63591-65362 GCF_000327345.1 Myotis davidii | reverse complement strand
AACCGGAGTTCAGAGCAGTCGGGAGCTTGTGACTACCTCCCAATTCAAAAAGACAGCCGTGTCCTCAGGTGCCAGCCCCTTTCGCGTGAGCCTCCTTATGTCTGCACTTTACTTCCACAGCTCCTCTGGCTCTCAGTGTGTTTTTCTCTTTCCTTCTGGTTGTAGAATTTCTACTCAGCCAGCCTTCCTGTAGTTCTGGATGATGTCCGTTTTGTCTTTTTGTTGTATTTTTGAAGTTGTTGTGGGAGGCAGCAATTTTCCGGTGTTTCTCTATGCCGCCATCTTAGTTTTCCCCTCTATGGCCTCTTTTATAATGTCAAGATATTAATGAACTAAAAAGAAGTCATTTTCATGAAAGAAGACCAATCCTATATAATAAAAGGTTAATATACAAATTGGCCCCTCGACCAGGAGTTCGACTGGGAGTTTGACCAGGGGGTGGGGCTGGCTGGCCAACTGCCTGCAGCCCCTCCCCTCAGCTGGCCCTGTCCCAAATCACCACTGACCCCAATCAGTGTGGGCTGGCCGGACCTCACCAATGCACAAATTCGTGCACTGGTCCTCTAGTCTACTTATATAAAAACCATGGGTGGTGTTCATCACATCCAGAAGAACTGCTGCAACCAAGTAGAAGGAAATCAGTCCTACAGGGGTTGTCTTGGCAATGGCTGTGCCCTCCCCCAAGCTGTTTCCTGGAGCTGTTTCCTGTAAGGGCGAAGTTTGAGGCAGGAACCTGCCCTGGGAGCATGGAGGCAGATCTTTATAAAGTGTGCCGAACCAGCACAGCCAAGGGTGAACCTGAGTGGGGGCGGTTGAAAACTAAGGATAAATATATACTAGTAAGTACAGAGCTGGTCAAAGTGAAATGGGATTTCTCTGACAGGCTGCTCATCCTTTAGTACCCTCACTAGCTGTCACCTCTGAGATTAAAAAAAAAGAACCACCACAGAAGAGTCAAAATGTTCCTCTAGTCTACTTATATAAAAACCATGGGTGGTGTTCATCACATCCAGAAGAACTGCTGCAACCAAGTAGAAGGAAATCAGTCCTACAGGGGTTGTCTTGGCAATGGCTGTGCCCTCCCCCAAGCTGTTTCCTGGAGCTGTTTCCTGTAAGGGCGGGGTTTGAGGCAAGAACCCACCTTGGGAGCATCGAGGCAGAGCTTTATAAAGTGTGCTGCGCCAACATGGCCAGGGGTGAACCTGAGCGGGGGCGGCTGAAAGGCTTAGAAAAGACAGACAAGGGAATGAAAGCCAGGCCTCAGTGGGATGCTACTTCTCTGAGAGACAGCGACCATGCCCACAGCCAGGCCTTTATTTTATAGCAGATGCTATGAGGCAAAGTAAGGGCATGACCAAGATGTTTACAAACATTCTCCTGGGTTTCAATCCTAGCTAACTACATGCACCTGAACTCTATCAAGCCTACATCACTCAGGCACGTGGAGCCATGTGTTCAGACCATAGGTTCAAGCTTACAACTACAACTGTTGGCTATAATTGTGTTGGGAGGGCCCTGCCCTCCAACCTGGGACTTGCACATGGCAATGAGAGGACCCTGACCTCTCCTCAGTCCAAGGCTTGAACCTGTCCAAACACTGTAGCGGCTCCCAACAATAAAGTTTTAATTCTGTTTCTTTGTTACTAATGTTGTGGCCCCAGCTCATAACAAAGAAACAATTTCCAGAGGATGAGGCCCAGGAATCAGGATTTTAAAAAGATTCCCAGGTGATTCTAATGTGCAGCCAAGGTTAAGAACCACTGCTACAGAT
>NW_006295197.1:57255-63395 GCF_000327345.1 Myotis davidii | reverse complement strand
TATATTAATAAATTTATATATTATTTTCATATACATTTTACTAATTTCCTTTCATCTCTCACACTTCTATTATAGAGAAAGGTAAAATACCAATATTAAAATATCTCTGCTAATTCCCTTTTTAAAAAATATATATTTTATTGATTTTTTACAGAGAGGAAGGCAGAGGGATAGAGAGTTAGAAACATCGATGAGAGAGAAACATTGATCAGCTGCCTCCTGCACACTCCCCCCTGGGGACGTGCCTGTAACCAAGGTACATGCCCTTGACTGGAATCAAACCCATGACCCTTGATTCCGCAGGCTGATGCTCTATCTACTGAGCCAAACTGGTTAGGGCAATTCATTCACTTTTAATGTGCACGAATTTTGTGCACCGGGCTACTAGTTTAACTATAAAACTCTAGCACATAAAAACATGTTTTATAGTTGTAGTTTTAATTTTTCAATTTTTGAAATATGGTATTTCCAGAAATTAGTAAACTGAAAACATCAATTCAGAGAGAAATGTAAATAACTAAAAATAGTTAAATTACACATATTTTGAAATCCTTAAACAGCATGTATATACTTTTTAATATATGTGATTAAAAATAATATATTCATCTGAAATAAATTGGAAGTAATAGTTCCCAATGTGAAACAGTATAATGATATTGTACAGAATTTTACAAAGTGGCTTAAGAGGTTTTTCCTGGAATATGTAGTCATTTATTTGTATGACTTAAATGTCTTAAAGGTGCTAAATGACAGAATGGAGTATAAAATGTCTATGGGTTTCAACTGAGGAAACTGAAGAAAGAGAGATAAAAATAAAAAGGTAAGAAATATTGAAGGACAACTGAGCACAGATAAGAAGGCAAAAAGAAGAGAAGATGAAGACACATATGATGGATAGTGGCAAAATACTATAAAAATTATATCAAAGGCTATAAGTTGTACTCTAATCTTGCTCTTTTCACTAACATATTGACCGTAGATAAAAGTCATACAGATTCTATTATGTGTCCTCCCTAATTTATATAACAGGATTATAATTAATATTATTATAGTCTTATAAAGTATCTTTCATGCAAAGAAATTAAAAGTACTTAATATACATACACACATGCTTAATTGCCATATTTTATCCTTTCTGAATCTGAAATTCTTAATCTACAAAATTGATATAATTATCCTGTGCCTCCCTCACAGGGATGTTGAGCATCAAATGAGGTAATGGAAGTAATCTTATCAGTAGGATGAAATGAAGAAGTTTTAATGTCCCATTTATTATACTTTATTTCGCAGTGCTAACTTTTTGAATAAGTTGATGGATTTTTACACATTTTATCTAAAAGAGAGTACCATGCCCTGGCTGGCTTGGCTCAGTGGATAAAGCATCGGCCTGCAGACTGAAGGGTCCTAGGTTTGATTCCTGGTCAAGGGCACCTGCCTGTGTTGAGGGCTTGGTCCCCAGTGTGGGGTGTGCGGGAGATGGCCGATCGGTGATTCCCTCTCATCATTGATGTTTCTGTCTCCCTCTCCCTCTCCCTTCCTCTCTGAAATCAATTTCTTGCACACCCGACTGTGTGGTCTGATTTTGCTGCTGCCTATAAACTGAGAAAAAGTTGTAAAATGAAGTACTAATCTCTAGGGTTTAGGTCAGACCGAGGAGTAGTGCCACTCAGCCAGAAGCTGGTTCATGGCTGGCCAGCACAGTGATGGTGGCAGGAGCCTCTCCCACCTCCGTGGCAGCACTAAGAATGTCCAACTAACAGTTTAGGCCCGATCCCGTGGGGGCCTAAGCCTTTAGTTGGACATCCCCTGAGGGTTCCCTGGCTGCCAGAATGATGTCTGACTGCAAGCTTAGGCCTGATCCCCTGGGGAGTGGGCCTAAGTTGACAGGTGGACATCCCCCAAGGGGTCCTGGACTGTGAGAGGGCACAGGCCCAGCTGAGGGACACCCCCCATCCTCGAGTGCACAAATTTTCATGCACTGGGCCTCTAGTTTGGAATAAAATGTTGGTTTATACAAACTCTTAAATGGTCATATTTACTATTATTGTACCAACAGAAGAAAACCAACAGGTGACCCAGACATTGGAGTTAGCAGGCCAGGATTTATTATTATTTTTAAAAAATATATGTCTATTGATTTCAGAGAAGAAAGTAGAGGGAGAGATAGAAACATCCATGATGAGAGAAAACCACTGATTGGCCACCTCCTGCACACCCCACACTGGGGATCAAGCCCACAACCCGGGCATGTGCCCTGACTGGGAATTAAATCATGACCTCCTGGTTCACAGGTTGATGCTCAACCACTGAGCCCTGCTGGCTGGGCAGTAGGCCAGGATTTACAATACAATGATTAATACGTTCAAGAAACAGACGGAAAGATGGACAAAACAGATACAGTCTCAAAAGAGAGGGCCGGGGAGAGAAAGAAACATCAATTGGTTGCCTCTTGCACTGGCCCCAGCCAGGGTTGGGAAGCAAACCCACAATCCAGATACGTGACCTTTATGGAAATCTAACCCATGACTCTTCCATGGTTGGCCAAAGCTCTAATGACTGAACCACACGGGTCAGGGCTCTTATTTTGTTAATACTGCTTCTTTTCCACAAAATTATTTTTTTCAATATTTTATTTTAATATTAATTCACATTGCTGCACATAGCTGAAGTTAATTCATTTTCTGAATATTTTCATTGCTTTTTGAGAGAGAAAGTAAGAAAAAGAGAGAAACATCGATGTGAAAGAGAAACATCTATCATTTATTTGCCTCCTGCACAAACTCCGATTAGGTATCAAATCCACAACCTGAGCATGTGCTCTGACTGGGAACAGAACTGATGACCTTTCAGTACATGGGATGACATCCAACTGAGCCACACTGGCCAGGTCAAGTTTATTCATTTTCATTGCGTTGTAGTGCTCTCTTGTATGAATATACCACAATTTATCCATTTCACTATTGATGAATGGATGGGTTCCTATAAATAGCTGTTAAGAATCTATATATAAAAAATCCTAATATGCAAATAGACTGAATGGCAGAACAACCAACCAAACAACTGGTCGCTATGATGTGTGCTGACCACCAGGGCATGTGCACACAGAACATGGTGGGCATTGGCCATGGCAGGATGGTGGAGCAGGTGAGCGGGGGCACCAGACCAAGGTGGGGCACTGGTCGCTGTCATCAGGGCGAGCCTCTGGTGGTTACTGAAAATTCTTTGCTCCCACACGCCATGGTCCTGCTGGGGGCTGGCACCTGCTGCCAGTGCCAGCCCAGCTTGCATCCGCTGATGGTGTGGAGTGATTGAGTCTGGATCTGTCAGCCTGTGTGAGCAGTGGTGGTGGGAGTGGGGCTCCCGGCAGACAGGGGACCAGGGACCATGGGAGGAGGGGCTGGGCAGGGGCATGAAGGATGGGCCAAGACCCGCCCCTGTGCCCACTGCAGCCTGTGGCCCACAGTTCTTTTCAAGGTGCACAAATTTGTACACTGTGTCCCTAGTTTATATATATAAAAGCCTAAGTGACCGTTCGACTGTTCGACCATTCGACCAGTCAACCAGGAGCTATAACGTGCACTGACCACCGGGGGCAGATGGTCAATGCAGAATCTGTCCCCTTGTGGTCAGTGTGCTCCCACAGCAGGAGTGCCACTCAGCTGACCAACGGGAGCCAGATACAGGGCTCACAGCTGGCCACCACAGCCCAGAGACCACAGCAAGCCTACTGAGCAGTGGCGGTGGCAGGTGCAGCGGGGCCAGGATGAACAGGAGCAGAAGGCAGGAATGGCAGGTAGTGTTGGACTACTGGTTTCGGCCCAATCTCCGCAGGCCACACAGAGGGACCCCACTGGTGCATGAATCTGTGTACCGGGCCTCTAGTAATGTAATATTTTCATGAATACAGTGCATATGGACAAGAGTTTCTCAAGGATGTACTTAATTTTTATTTTCAATTCGCTTAGCTGTCAAATTGGTTGGGGTTTTTTGGCATGAAAATACCATTGAAATACATGTCTTTGTTACATGCCATATAATAGCATGTCTGACATTTAAAATGTAGAAATTGAGAGGTAGGGATGTTTTTAGACAAAGGAAAATGAAATATATGATCAACAAGCTACATTGAAAGAAGTGCTGAGAGGAAATTTTCAGTCAGAAAGAAAATAACAGCCAAGATGGCAGCAGGCAGCCAGGCAGCTGATGCGAACAGGGAGGCTTGCTTGCTTCAGTGACAGAGGACTACAAGGTTCCCCGCCTGCAGCACCTGGGAGTGGGAGAGGAAACCCAGCAGGAGCAGCTCGGAGCGGGATCGAAGCCTGCCTCAGCTGGTTTCGCTCCCCTCTCTGCTTGGCTCCAGCCACTGGAAGCCCTATTCTTGCAGGAATCTTCCTGCAACGGGCCTCTAGTTTTAAATATATGTGCAATTAAAATGTAAGACAAAAATAATAAAAATGGGGATAAATGGAGTTGGAAGTGTTCTAGCATTATCAGGAAAATAGTAAAATAATTTTTTTTTAATCCTCACAGGAGGGTATTTTTCCATTGATTTTTAGAGATAGTGGAAGGGAGAGGGAGAGACAGAGAGAAACACTATGTTAAAGAGACAGATTGATTGGTTGCCTCTCACATGCCCCTGACCAGCACCAGAAGCCTGCAACGAGGTACATGCCCTTGACTGGAATCAAACCTGAGACCCTTTAGTCCACAGGCCGACACTCAATCTTCTGAACCAAGCTGGCTAGGGCTGTATTTAACTATAGTAATAAGTTAAGTGTTCAGGTTATAATTTATAGAGTAACCACTAAAGAATATACAACTATCAAAAAAGGGGGAAATTGAATAATTAAAAGTTTTTTATTAAGCAAACAGTATGAAGATTGATAGACAAATATATCATTAATTCCAGTAAAAGTGAATAGAATATACACTCTAAGTAAAGACTAAGATTCTCACATTAGTTAAAAACAAACAAACAACTATATGCTGCTTCCCTGGCTGGGTGGGTAAGTTGGTTGGAGCGCTATCCCATATACCAAAAGGTGTGGGTTCAATTCCTGGTCAGGGCACTTGTCTATATTGCAGGTTCAATGCCCAGTTGGAGTGCATATGGGAGGCAAATGATTGATGTTTCTCCCACATAGATGTTTCTCTCTCTCTCTCTCTCTCTCTCTCTCTCTCTCTCTCTCTCTCTCCATCCCCGCTGCCTTCCTCTCTCCCTCCCTCCTTCCCTCCCTCCCTCCCTCAAAAAAATCAAACATACCCTTGGGTGAGAAATAAAAAAAAAAGTGAGGGCATAGAAAGGTCCAAAGTAATGTGGATAGAATATACATACTGTGTAAGGCTTAAACAAAAGAAAATTGGTATAAGTAATTTAATACTACACAAAGTAGACTTTAAGGTAGAAAACATTGTGAAAGATGAAAAAAAAATGTCATAGTTACAAAGGGGTCAATCATCAGAAAGGCATCACAATCCTAAATCTATATGTATTCAGTCATATTTGTACCAAAAAATGGACAGAAGTAAAAGGAGAAATAAATCATCAGTCATGTCAGAAGATGTTAACAGTGTTACCTGCTCAATTAGCTGATGGAAAAAGCAGAGGCTTATAAAAGATGTAATCAGAGAGAGAACCAAGATGGCAGCGTAGGTAAATGCAGGTACTTACATCCTCCTACAACCACATCAAAATTACAACTAAAATACAGAACAACCACCATTCATATCCACCTGGAATCTGGATGAATGGAAGTACTACAATTAGAAAATTAAAGAAGAAAGCACATTGAGACTGGTAGAAGGGGTGAAGGCACAGAAGGGGCTGGTCCGACACCTATGTATGGCGTGTTTTTAATTGGGAGGGATATTGTGGCTAAGGAGGACTCCCATGTAGCGCAAGGGGTTCCAGTCCCATACCAGGCCCCCAGCCCAGGGTTCCAATGTTGAGAAGAAAAGTCCTTGTAACTTGGGCTGTTAAAACCAGTGGGATTGTGGCTCAGTGACACAGAGGTTACTGGAGTTCAAGGCAGTTCCTCTTAAAGGACCCATGCAAGGACTTACTTGGACTCACTCCCTCTGAGCTCCAGTGATAGAGCATCAACTTGAAAGGATCCAGGGCCATACAAGGAGGAACTATA
>NW_006295197.1:42488-57186 GCF_000327345.1 Myotis davidii | reverse complement strand
TGGGGCAGTTTTCTCCCAGACAAAAGTGCTGGGACCTCACCTCCACAGAGCTGACTGGCAGCCATCATATATGAGTCTCCATCAACCTGGTCAACACTCTTCACTGCACTCTGGTGATTCGCTGAGATCCTGCCCCATGCAGTTTGCAGCTCCAACCAAGCTGTTTGCAGTGTATTTTCCATATGAATGGCCTGTTCTGGCTCAGGTTTCAAACTTTCCTAAGATCTCTCAAACAAGCAGAAGCTGGTGTCACATGCCCCATTGCTCTCAATAAGAGGCCCCAGGCCCAGCATTAGCAGCAGCTTAACAAAGTTCACAGCCTGGCCTTTCCTGGGAACACCTAGCCCAACACAAGTGGTAGCCATCTGTAGATTGCTCTTTAGATTCTTTAGATTGTGCTCGGTAGCCCCAGGCAGGGCATAGGCAGTGGCTGACTTTTCACCCCCCAGAAGGCTCCAGTTAGTGCACCCAGTGGACAGCTTCAGACTACACCAGATTACAACTCTATCACATCCATGAGTGACACACCCAAGGGGCAGACTCAGTGAGCACCAAAGCCCCACTAAAGCAAGTTCTGCTCCATAGGGGTATCTTGTACAGCAGCTCTTCCACTGTAGTCAGCAGCTGGTCCTCATAGCCAACTGGCCTGGGGGGAATCAATTATTCCAAGTGATGCCCACAGCAATCAAGGCTCAACAACAACAAGACTGTGCACACAGCCCACACAGGAACACACTTAGAGTTCCCAGTTCAGGTGACTGGGGAGGCTGAGCCACTGGGCCCTACAGGACACCTACTATACAAAGCCACTCTACCAATTCTAGGAGACATAGCAGCTCTACCAAATGCATAGTAAGAAACACAGGGAAGCAGCCAAAATGTAGAGACAAAGAAACATGACACAAATTAAAGAACAGAAGAAAGCTCCAGAAAAATAAATAAATGAAACAGAAACAAGCAAACTACTAGATACAGAGTTCAAAACAATGGTTTTAAGGATGCTCAAGGAACTTAGTGAGAATTTCAAGGAAATTAGTGAGAACATCAAAGACACAAAAAAGGACCAGTCAGAAATAAAGGATACACTAACTGAAATAAAGAAAAATTTATAAGGGATCAACAGTAGAGTAGAGGAAGCTGAGAATCAAATCAACAATTTGAATATGAGGAACGCCCAATCAGAAGAGCACAAAAAAAGAATCATGAAAAATATGGCCCTAGCTGGTTTGGCTCAGCGATAGAGTGTCAGCATGCAGACTGAAGGGTCCTGGGTTCAATTCTGGTCAAGGGCACATGGCAGGGTTGCAGGCACATGCCAGGTTTGCATGCTCAATTCCAAGTTGGGGTGTGCAGGAGGCAGCCTGTCAGTGGTTCTCTCTCATCATTGATGTTTGTATCTCTCTCTCCCTCTCCCTTCCTCTCTGAAATCAATAAAAACATATTTTAAAAAAGAATAAAAAATATGAAGATAGTGTAAGGAGCCTCTGGGACAACTTCAAACATACCAACATTTGTATCATGGGGGTGCTGGAAGGAGAAGAGAAAGAGCAAGAAATTGAAAACATATTTGAGGAAATAATGACAGAAAACTTCCCCCACCTGGTGAAAGAAATAGACATACAAGTACAGGAAGCCGATTGGCCCCTGGTGCTAAACCAGGGGCCCCTGGTGCTAAACCATTCGTAGATGACCTGAGAATCCTAAGCAAGATGAACTTAAAGAGGCCCACACCAAGACACATCATAATTAAAATGCCAAAGGTTAAAGACAAAGAGAGAATCTTAAAAGCAGCAAGAGAAAAGCAGTTAGTTATCTACAAGGGAGAGCCCATATGTCTGTCAGCTGATTTACCAACATAAACTTTGCAGGGCAGAAGGGAGTAGCAAGAAATATTCAAAGCGATGAAAAGCAAGGACCTACAGTGAAGATTACTTTACCCAGCAAAGCTGTCATTGAGAATTGAAAGTCAGATAAAGAGCTTCACAGAAAAGAAAAAGCTAAAGGAGTTCATTACCATCAAATCAGCATTATATGAAATGTTGAAGCATGTTCTTTGAAAAAAGGAGGAGTAAGAGGTAGAGGAAGAAGAAGAAACAAGAAATATAAACAATAAAGTGGCAATAAATACATATTTATGAACAATTAAATCTAAAAATCAAAATAAATGAACAAGAAATCAAATGAACCCTTGTGTTGAGGGCTGACTTTCAATAAATCACATCGAGGGATCTGCTCTGCTACATATGAAACCCAGACCCAGAAGCAGGTTGTCTACGAAAGGTTTAGCACCAGGGGCCAATGGGGGCCATGTGGAGGGAGGGGCTGCGGGAGGTTGGCTGTGGGAACACACTGACCACCAGGGGGAAGCTCCTGCGTTGAGTGTCTGCCCCTTGGTGGTCAGTGCACACCATAGCGACCAGTTGACCGATTGTTCTGGTTGTTCAGTCATAATGGTAGCTTAGGCTTTTATATATATAGATATGTATTACCCATAGACATAGACAATAGGGTGATGAAGGTGGGGGTGGTGGTGGTGAGATTCTGGTGGAGCAGGGCAATGAGAAGTAAAAAGGGGGGGCATCTGTAACACTGTCAACAATAAATATTAACAACACAATTAGTATACTTAGACCTAACTGACATGTATAGAACACTGCACTCGAGGATGATGGAATTCACATTTTTTGAGTGCATATGAAAAAGCATTTACCAAAATTGACCACATGTACAATTTAAGAAAAGCCTTTCAACACATTTCAAATAATTAAAATAGTTCAGAATATTTTCTCTTTCCAGAGTGAAGATAAGCTGAATTAAATGTTAAAAATGCAACTAGAGATTCTCAAGTGATTGGAAATTAAATGATATGAGTCTGAAGAGAATCACACTGAAAACCAAAAAAATGTTTGAACTAACTGATATGAAGTAGGAGGTGGCTAAATCAGTGCATGGAGAAAAATGTATAGCAAATATGCATATATTAGAAAGGAAGAACCCAAAAATCAATGATTTAATTTTCTAGCTCACATAGCCAGATACAAGCTTAGTATATAACCCAAAAATGAGTCTGATTGGACATAGCTATTACAAAAGAATAGTGTTAATTAAAAAAAAATCTAAATGATTCTGTACTTCACCTTCTTTATTAGTTTCTCAGTTTTGTTGCTACTGCAAAGAAACCAAAACTGTTAATTATATACAATTCATAATGGAGTTTATGTATAAAAGATCCATGCTTAAACAACTGATGAACAAATTATTTTAAATTAAATACATTTATAGTATTTTAAGTTAAAATATACTGCATACATAAATTAAAATGTTTATTTTTGGGTTACTTCCCATTTTAAATTAATTTTCAATTAGTCCATGCTGAGCAAGGCAGATGTGCAATTATTTGGAGACAGGGTCACTGAAGATGTAATTAGTTAAGATGAAGTCATACTGGAGTAGCGTGGGCCACTAATATGACAGATGTTTTTATAAAAAGGGATATTTAAACACAGATACAGATTGGGGTGATGTTTCGACAAGCCCATGAATGTCAAAGATTGTCAGCAAATCACCAGATGCTGGAAGGAGAGGCATGGGGCAGATTCTTCCTTACAACCCTCAAAAGGAACCAACCCTGCTGACACCTTAATCTTAAAGTTGTAGCTTAAAGAACTGCGGGACAATAATTTTCTGTTGTTTAAGCCATACAACTTGTGGTACTTTGTCATAGCAGCCCTAGAAAACTGATACAGATTTCAGTACCAGGAAGTAGGGTGCTGCTGTTACAAATAATTAAAAATGTGGAAGTGGCTTTGGAATTAGGTATTAAGTGGAGGCTGAAAGAGTTTTGAGATTCATTAACAGAATAAGTTTCGACTGCTTTGAAGAGAATGTTGCTAGAAATATGGATTTTGAAGGAGAATCTGTTCAAGATTCAGAAAGAAAAGAACAAAGCTATAGACAAAGCTTCTGTTTCTTAGGGAAAACACATATTGTCATGAACAGAATGTTGCTAGAAATATGAATGTAAATGGAGCTTCTGGTGAGGTCTCAGAAAGAAATAATGTCTAATTTGAAACTGGATGAAAGGTGATCCTTGTTATAAAATAGCAGAGGACTTGGCAGAATTGTGTTTTGTTGGATGGAAAGTGAAACTTGTATGCAATGAACTTGCATATTTAGCTGAACTTACAAAGTGTTGAAGGCACAGCTTGGTTTTTCCTTGCTGCTTATAGTAAAATATGAGAGGGTAGAGACATTTGAAAAGAGAATTGTTAAGAAAAAAGGAACCACACTTCAATACTTGGAAAATTCTCAGCCTACTCAATTTCAAAAAATGAGAAAGTCTGCTCTGGATAGAACACCAAGGGTATTGTTGGCGAACCATTTGCCCAACACAGGCTTGTGACCTATGGGCCCAATCAACTATCTCATTTGGCATGCTGTTAGCTTAGCCAGTGGTTCTCAACCTTCTGGCCCTTTAAATACAGTTCCTCATGTTGTGACCCAACCATAAAATTATTTTCGTTGCTACTTCATAACTGTCATGTTGCTACTGTTATGAATCGTAATGTAAATATCTGATATGCAAGATGGTCTTAGGCGACCCCTGTGAAAGGGTCGTTCGACCGCCAAAGGGGTCGCGACCCACAGGTTGAGAACCACTGGCTTAGACTGAAGGGATATAGGTGAGAGGAAATGAAGAAAGGCTGTTGGGTTTCTGGAATTCTAAAGTCAGGAAATGACCTGATAGATATATCCAGCTGTGATCGTGTGTTACTCTTTTTAAAAAAGGGAAGAATAACCCTGAGGGTAAGGCCTTTTCTTTATGAAGGTAGAGCCATCACCTCAGTTCCAGAGTACAGAGCCAGCTACCCACTCAGGCTGTCACCTGTTGAGCCCAGAGGACATAGTATCATGCCAAACAGGATAATTCTGGAGCCTTAAAATCAAGTGGAACTGATCCTGCTAGGTTTCAAACTTGCTTGTGACCCATGATCCTTTTCTCCCTTGCAATTTCTTCCTTTTGGAATGCCTGTCCCACCAATTGTATTTTGGATAGATAATGTGTAGTTTCACAAGTTACAGATAGAAAATAATTTTGTCTGAGGATGAATCACCCTGCATCTCATCCACACATGATTTAGATGATATTTAGATGAGATTTTGGACTTAGAGTCAATGTTGGTATGGGTTAAGACATTTGGGGATGTTGTGATGGGCTGAATGTATTTTGCATGTGAGGACATAAATTTTAAGGGGCCAGAGGACAGACTAATAATATGTAACTGATTACATTTTCAAGGACAGTGAGAATGTGACATTTAAAAATAGGGTCATTAAAGATGCAGTTGGTTAAGATAATATAATATTGGAGTAGACCAGTACCCCAGAATGGATCTGTAATCCAATGTGGATGGTGTCCTGAAAAAAGTGGAAATCTGGACACAAATTTACACATAGGGAGAATGCCAGGTGAAGAAGATCAAGGCACAGATTGGGGTGATTCTTCTATAAGCTAAGACATACCAAATATTGCCAGTAAACCACCAGAAGCTAGGTGAGAGTCATGGAACAGATTCTACCTCACATCTCTTATAAGGAATTCACCCTACCAATACCTTGATCTTGTACTTCGTCAGCCCTAGGAAACTAATACAACTTCTGTACAATTATGCATTTTACAGGATAGAAAGAAACCAACAAAACAAAACAAAACAACCTAATATTCTATGTATGTATTTAATACAAATGACTTACAGTTTGGCAAATGGCCCTTGCAGAATCCTTTTTTTCTTGGGAGGGCTCAAACTTGTACATGTAGTTTGACAACTCACAGAACCATCATCTTGATGCTGTTTACCATATAGTTCCTGACTTTGACTTTCTTTTATTGCTGTTTGGGATGTTGAGGGTTGGTTAACATTCTGAAACCAAAAATTTAGAGAAAACATTTAAAACTAATTCATTGAAATTATTTATTTTAAAAGTCTACAATTTTAGTTTACTCATTTTTCATAATCTTAAGAATTGTGACAACATGTTGAAATAATAATAGTGCTTTTATAAAGATGATTTATCCTAATCCATCTTCTATTAAAATATTTTTAAAAGAAAAATAAACAGAAGTCCCTCTTATATTACTATAGCTGAAAAGTTAGATTAGATGTGTATTTCTGTAAGAACAGTAATCCTAGCCAATTTGGCTCAGTGGATAGTGTCGGCCTGTGGACTAAAGGTTCCCTTCTGGTTAAGGGCACATGCCCAGCAGTGGGTGCGCAGGAGGAAGCTGATCAATGATTCTCTCTCATCATTGATGTTTCTATCTCTCTCTCCCTCTCCCTTTGTCTCTGAAATCAATAAAAATATATTTAAATTTTAAAAAGGATCCGTAAACAAATATTTAAACAAATAACTGCAGTTGTGTTCCAATAAAACTTAAAAAAAGAATAGCAATCCTAGAAATAATTTAAAAAATAAACTCATAGAAAAAATTAACTTTTTTGACTTGATTATGCCTAGATTTCAGAACTGGTGTCTTATACAACTTGGCTAAGACTGCCATGCCAGACCCAGAGGTAAGAACTTCCTGTGGAAGTGTTCCTAAAGTTCTGGGCTTGACAAAACGTAAGAAAATAATATATAGACATATTTCATTTTATTGTGCTTTGCAGATATTGTGTTTTTTACACATTAAATGTTTGAGGCAACCCAGTGTGGAGCAAATCTATTGGCACCATTTTTCCAGTACGCTCAGATGATGGTTAATCTTTTCATCAATAAAGTATTTTTTAAATTAAGGTTATGTAAACTGTTTTTTAATTATAATGCTATTGCACACTTAATAGACTATAGTATAGTGTAAAAATAACTTTTATATGCACCGAGAAAACAAAAATTCATGTGACTTGTTTAATTGCAATATGTGTTTTATTGCAGTGATCTGGAACTGAACCCACAATATTTCCAAGGATGCCTGTAATAATATATACCACTTGGGAATTTAAATAACAACAATCAAGATAGGCTTAAATTGTGTAGAAAGCAAAATCAAGATACCAAATTTTGAGGGCCTTGGGAAATATCAGAGGCTATGACCTTCTGCCCAGCCTGCTCCAAAATAAATAAATGACAGAAAAAAGAAACAAAAAGCAACAATGATCTTTCCCCCCTCTTGGTTTTACACCATTAAGAAGAATAATAAAAAAAGAATCAATGCATGTGAGTTCTGAATAAAATGAACAAGGTGCAACTGTAATTATGATCATAGCGTTTTCAGCAATATACTATTAATTCTCTGGTGCCATACCCGAACTGTTTCTGATGCTGAGGAACTTCCAGTTGCACTGCTAATGGGAATATACTTTATAGCAGTAATTATTCCCTGAATTGCAATGCGTTTTTGTTCCCTATACTGCAAGTTTTCAATCTCCTTCCTCACTTCACTTATAGCTGTCAGGAGCGACTGAACTGCAAAAGAGTAATTCCAAGGAAATTGTAAGTTTTAAAGAACTGAAATGATAAAAATAAAAACCAGATTTGCAATCTAAATACAACTTGAAATTATAAACTTGCCACATAATTTAAATTTGTGAGGCTTTGTGTTTATATTTGGCATCCTCTTATGTAATTTTTGTAAAATAGGCAAAATATATTAATCAGTTAAATCATGATACAGTCTTCTAGTCTGGAATTTTAATTTGAAACAGAAATTTTGTATATTCAATGTAAATTATAGATCATATTTCAGACTAAAAAGTGTTGCCTAGCCACTGCATAGACACACACATTTTAATATTTCTAAATATATACTACAAATTGACGGCATTATAAAGTGCAAAAGGGCCGAAACCGGTTTGGCTCAGTGGATAGGTCCCAGGTTCGATTCCGATCAAGGGCATGTACCTGGGTTGCGGGCACATCCCCAGTAGGAGATGTGCAGGAGGCAGCTGATCGATGTTTCTCTCTCATCGAAGTTTCTAACTCTCTATCTCCCTCCCTTCCTCTCTGTAAAAAATCAATAAAATATATTTTTTTAAAAAAAGTGCAAAAGGATGCCAATACAGGGTGGGGCAAAAGTAGGTTTACAGTTGTTTATATGGAAAATAATACAATAATAAATAATAATATAAGAATAAACTGTTTCGCATACTCACAAATGTAACTACTTTTGTACACCCCTCTATATTGGATATAACACAATCGAGTGCTACCTTTAAATAAAAATGACACCCAAATCAATGAGATGCAAAATGAGTACTGATAGAGAGGCCTAATGTTAATTACTTTTACTACAATTAGATATGACAATTGAAAAGTTTAACACTTAAGTATATTGTTTTTTAAAACTGTGGGATAATTGCATGGTTTTGGGAAAAAAAGAGAAATTTTGAAATACTGACCTATCATCTAAATACTATACTATTTCATAAGATTAGCATAATGCAGTTTTCAGTATCTTGATATCAAATTGCCCAGTGTTCCCTTTGATATCTTAGTTTCTCTAAGTAATGTCATAGGAGTTGAAATCTACTACAGTCAGGGTATATCTCAATGACATTAAATTGAGATATTATCTCTATTTAGTAATCGTCTATGTTCCTTCTTTTCTTCCAGTCAAATAAAATGAAAATATTACCTTTAGGACACATGATATCTTTAGATTTGCAGAAAAACAGCACTATTATCAGGAAGTGTTGATACATTTTGGCTCACCCCCATATAATAAAAGAATAAAGAAGACTAACTGATATTTCATACACCATACATGTAGCATATAAAAATATCATTTAAAAAGTATCAATTTTATTAGTACCTTTTACAGAAGTACTATACTTCGAAAATGTTTCTGGCACTGGGGGATAGGGGTAATATCCACCAATAACAGTATTCTTCATTTCCCCAGAATCAGTCTTTGTTTTAATCCAGCGAATAAAACTTTTTACTTTGGTATCATTGACATATGGCTGGCCTCTATGACCTATTTGCAAGAAGGGTAAAGAGAAAAATAAGGGCGGGAGTGTAAACCAACTTACTGTAATAAACTGAATGGACTTTTTTGTATAAATACAGTTTAATATTAAAACAGTTTCTTATATCACCAAGAAAACAAGTCATGTTCACTGATTCTCTATATAGAGGATAATTGTACTCAATATGCATACTAGAGTTTTAATGGACTAAACTGTAGCTGTCTACAGGATACTAAAAAGCCATATGAAAAAGAAACTAATAACTGGGATTTTTCTAACTATCCAAATGGTTGGCATTTTCTTTAAATTGATTTTTAAATCATGTATTATCTTGAATATATCGCATCATGGATGAACTAAATTGCCTATAAGTATAGCTCAACATTTTTTAAAATTAAATTTATTTGGGTGACATTGATTTCAGAGAGAGGAAAGGAGAGGTAGAGATAGAAACATCAATGATGAGAAAGAATCATCGATTAGCTGCCTCCGGCACGCTCCCTACTTGAGATTGAATCTGTAACACAGGCATGTGCCCAGACCAGGAATCTAACGGTGACCTCCTGATTCATGAGTTGATGTACAACCATTGAGCCATACTGTCCAGGCAGTAAAGCACAATGTTTAAATTCATTTTCTTAACGCACACTTAAAAGTGCTATTTACATCTGATGTTATTAGTATTTATAAAATGAGGTGTTGACAAAGATGTGTGTTACACACTTCCTAGAACTCTTGACAAATTTCCTAATCACCAATATGTTAGCATTCTAGTAAACACACCATTCCACAGTACTCCCTCACTAATCTGGAACCTTTTATCTTTATTGTTTTGACCCCATTATCAAAGGGAACAGAGAAAAATAAAGTATTTATAGACAAGTAGTGTGACTCTTCTTGCTATATAAGTAAATTGTGAGATCCTGAGGCCAAAATTTGATGCACATTTTTGTTTTACTCAGTATTTTAAAATATTGCTAAATTGAATCCGTATTGTGATGGAGGGCCTAACAGTTTTCAATCTATCAAATAATTTATGATTATCTACCTTATAGCAAATAGGAATTAAAGTTAGCCAAAGATATAAACACAATTCTCCAGTGAGTCACAAAATCATTGTTTCAATCATAAATAATCTAGAAGAAATATATTTCATAGGCTAAGTATTCTTTTAAAACATTCTTATAGAGATAAAGAAGATGAAAATAGAACTATCTTGTGGTTGAATGTTGTTATGTAAAAGTTAATTTAATGAAGAGAAAATATATTACATTTCCAGTAGAGCATATACAAAGGCATTGCTCACCGATAATAAATATTTGACTCTCATTTGTAGTGGTGAGGTAAAGCAGTTTAGGTACTTGATTGTTATTTCTGACAACTTTCAACTGTGTACACATGAAATATGTCACTGTAGAAAATGAAAACACTTATGAAAGAACTTCTGCATTTCAAAGAGGACATACCAAGATCAGGATTTAACACAGTGCTTCTCAAAAGTTAATAAATATAGAAATCATCTAGGACAATTATTAAAATGCAAATTAAGATCCAGTAGTTTTAGGGTAGGGTATGAGATTCTCCATTTCTAATGAGTTCCTAGGTGATACTAGTGCTGCCAATCCCTTGACCACACTTGGAGCAACAAGGATTAACACTTACCTTTTCCTTTAGATAACGGACTTAACACTTACTTTTCCTTTAGAATATACAACAGCTGCACCTAACTGAAGTCACTACTTGCTGCACAGTTGAAGAGTGCAAGAGTCTTTCTAATGGGGCACACAACACAATGTGAACAATTATTTCCTAAAGAGAAAAAAGGCTTAGTTTCTCCAAGATGTTTTCACTGATTAACTCAATTTAACATTGATCCCTAAAGTACTCCTTCCACCAGATAGGGCTATAGAGTATTAATTTCAGTTTGGTTAGGAAAAATATTTTACATATGTTGACCTTAAGTAGACTTTAAGCCTCAATGACAAGGCTTGTTGTCTATTATTTTTGTTCACCTTGCTAACAAACTTGATAGGCTAAAAAGAATAACTGAAAATAAGATTATGTCTGCAGACTTGAATTAGTTTCAAGAGCTATCAATTATTTTTAAATATCTATGCGTTTATTTGGGAAAATTTCATTAATCCAACAGTTTCTAAAAATTTTAACTCCTTACATGGCAAAACAGTTATAGTCTTGCAAACCAGGAAATAAAGAAATAAATGTAAATACTTCTAATCTCACAATAACAGTAAATTCTCACTTGAGAATAAATATTTTCCTAGACCATGATATATAAATTCATTTTCTTCATCTTATATTTACTAGATCTTTATTTTATAGCAATGAAAATAAAGAAAACCTGTTCAAATGACTAAGAATAGTTGTCTTAATATGTACTGTGTTTCTTTTACTTCAAAAAACTGTACAAATATGTGAGTATTCATGGTTAAAGATGTTGATAGAGCAGCATTAACAAAATATCTTATTCTAATTTCATGGCTGTTAAAAATCAGACATGGCCTGTTTTTCTCAGTGGTTAGAGCATCGGTCTGTGGATCCAAGGGTCATGGGTTTGATTCCTGGCCACGGGCATGTACCTCGGCTGCATGTTCACCCTGGCCATCTCTCTCACATTGATGTTTTGTGTGTTTTTTTCACTCCCTCCCTTACCCTCTCTTTGAAAAATAAATGGAAAAAATATCCTCGGGTATAGATTAAAAAATAATCAGACATTCATATCTAACACTTAATAGCTGTTTGACATCCAGGAGATTACTTAACCCACTGGACCTTTGTTTCCTTACCTATAGATTTGTAAAAAAACGTCAACTCTTTAAAAGGTAACTGGGAGTACAAAATGAGATAACATCTATGAGCATTTGATACATAGTAAACATTCAATATTAGTTTCCCTTAGTTCTTCACTTTCATAAAAATTAAAAAAAGATGCCCTACTACCAACTAATTTTGGTATTACTACAGAAGACCCTTAGTCATGTTCCCCTTCATAGGCCTAAAACCCCCTTAATACTCACCATTCATTAAGTGATTTTTTCCCCCTTCATTTTTGGTCAAAAGATGAAAATAAATTGTAATTGTTGTCAATTACCGTATTAGAGAAAATCTCACCAAAGTCCATACAAACCTTTATATATATATATTCTCACAAGAAATAGAACATGCATGCTAGGCAACATTTCTGTGAAAAAGCATTATGTAGAACATGTGTCAGTTTGTTGTTTAAAGTGACTACAAAGAGAAACCTGGCAATAAAACTCATCTAACATGAGGTAATAGAATTGTCATCAGAGGGCATTGCTACCAATCATTTATGCCTCTGGAGAAGTTATATAGCCCCGCTCACCTTGGAAGACCAGGCTTTGGTTTTCGCTAAAGCTGTCTTTCTGCCCTCTCCCCCAGTAGTTGGGGTAAGGTTTGGTTATAGTAAGTTATACTTAAAAAAATAATCTCACAAATAGAGGGTGGAATCTAATGAGATAATATCTGCACAGTGTATAATACTGTTTTGCAATAGAGAATAAAGGCGTAGCAGAACAGCCCTGTACAAGGTCTCCAAGTCTTCTGATCTACAATGTCTACCATGTTGCTGATTTTATTTTTATTATTTTAAACTTATTTTTAAATGATTTCAGAGAGAAAGGGAGAGGGAGAGAGAGGTAGAAAGATCAATGAGAGAGAATCATCTATCAGTTGCTTCCTGCATGCGCCACACTGGGGATCACGCCCTCAATCTGGGTACATGCCCTGAGCGGGAATCAAACCATGACCTCGACCTCCAGGTTCACAGGTCGACGCTCAACCAATGAGCCACGCCAGCTGGGAATGTTGCTGATTTTAAAAAAATTGCATGTAGCCAAGACTGAGAGTTTCCCTAATGTTAAGAAATATTTAACAATCGGTATTTAATTCATATAATCAATCATTTAGAAAATAGTAAAATAGCACATCATATCTAAAATAGCTTGATACTACAAAATCAAAGAAGGAAAAATTCACTGAAGTTGTTAGAAAGTATTATGCATACTTTTTTCTTATAATAGATACAAAAACTAACTTGTTATATAAAATATACAATAGGGTGCTTCTAAAATGTTTTCAAATAAATAAAATTAGTGAGGAAAAAACACCTATATATCTAAATGAATGCAAGGGGAAAAGGTCAATGACAAAGTAAGTAAAATATTAACCAACTGTTATAATACCACCAACCTAATACTAATTTAATACTCAAATGGAATCATACTTGTCATTGTCAAATTTAATTACACAGCCTGCCAATCTCCTACCAATTAATTCAACATTAGGAAAGTCTTCATTGTCTTTCCAAGTATATACAAAGGAAACTGACTACCTATGTTTTAGTTTCACCGAATCTTATGCTTTTATGTCTGAAATGCTAACAATGAGAATAAGAGCACCTATTTTCTGAAAAACTAGTTCATTCGCAAATTAATTCTGAATAAAAAACCAGAAGGTGGTTAACATGTAATACCAGATATAATATTAATATAGAAAAAATTAAACATGCTATCATAGCTTGAATTTGCTAACTCAGTATCATGACCCTCTATAATTAAGTTTAACATTTTTAAAGTTAATGCCCCCACTTGAAAAAATAAAAAGATAAAGATATTGGAACTGAGTACTTGGGCAAATATTTTCAAAGATTTCTGGCTGAGATGTAGAAAACAGTTCCACAATGAATGGTTGATCTGAAGTCCCGTCAGCAATGTGAATCCAGCGATATGACCAAAAATCTTCACTGTTTTCTATATAGATATAATATTAGAATAAATGAAGGTAATTGATTATGCATATATAAACACAGAACTAGTCATTGAAATCCTTTTTATTACTTTCAATTTCAAAAGCTTACCTTTCTTTTTTAACCGTTGGACCCTTCCTACAAAAACTAAAACGCCAACAACATCACAGATTTGCTTTTCTGGCATATCATCCAGTTCTGATCTAAAAAAACAAATAGTTAAATAAATATTGTATCTTTAAACAGTAAAAAAGTATTTTAGAACTATGGTTGTGAAAATGTACATTTACATAATTAATACAGCAAAATTTCGGGTAGATTTTGAGCAAATTATAATATTTTATTTCAGTGACTAACACTGAAAATTATTTAAGACTAGGGACCCAGTGCACGAATTTGTGCACCTTGAAAGGAACTGTGGACCGCAAGGCTGCAGTAGGCACAGGGGCCGGTCTTGGCCCATTTTCCATAGCCCTGCCCATCCCCTCCTGCTGCGGCCCCTAGTCCCCTGTCTGCCAGCAGCCCAGATCTGGCCGCCTCTGCTCCCACACGCTGATGGCACTGGCCCAGCTTGCACCTGCTGACAGTACGGGGTGATTGGGATGGGCGCCAGTAGTGGGTGCAAGCGGGGCTGGCACCATCAGCAGGTGTGAGTGGCGGCTACTGCCCTGATCATCCCGCAGGAGCGGGGGGAGGTGGAGAAGCCCTTAGGGGTGATCAGGGCTGGTAGCTGCTGCTGACACCTGCTGATGGCGCCAAGTGATCAGGACTGGCGCCGGGCACTAGAAGTGGATGCGAGCGCTGGCTCCAGTGCCGGCTGTGGGTGTAAGCAGGGCCGGCCCTGGCAGTGGGTGCGAGTGTGGCTGGCACCGGTGACATGTGCGAGTGCTGGGCAGGGCTGTGGTGCATGGGAGCAAAGAGTTTGCAGTAAGCACCAGAGGCTTGT
>NW_006295197.1:29493-42465 GCF_000327345.1 Myotis davidii | reverse complement strand
TGTGACATGAAGATAAATAAGTAACAGTATGGAGAGAGCCACATGGAGGAGAAATAAAGTCCCTGGTCAATAGCTACATCGTGAATTTGGAATAGGATCTTCTAATCTAGCCCAATGCAAGTCTTTATATGACTGTAAGCCTGCTGACCCTTTTTTTAAAAAATATATTTTATTGATTTTTCACAAAGAGGAAATGAGAGGGATAGAGAGTTAGAAACATCCATGAGAGAGAAACATCAATCAGCTGCCTCCTGCACACGCCCTATTGGGGATGTGCCCGCAACCAAGGTACATGCCCTTGACCAGAATCGAACCTGGGACTCTTCAGTCCACAGGCCGACGCTCTAGCCACTGAGCCAAACTGGTCAGGGCTATATAGGATATTTTATAAGAAATTATTTTACCTTGTGATAAAGCGATGATTTAACTTTGGCAATCTCCATTCTGGTTTCACCTGCCTTTCTGGAATGATATTTATATTAGTTGGAGGATCTCGAAGGTTCAGGCAGATCTCTGAAAAACAAATATATCACTTTAATATTATAGTTAATGCACATAAAATAATATACATGTGTACAAATTGCATAGGAAAAAAATAGGCTGAATACTTTTGAGCCCAATACTAAACTTAAGAACAAGGCCATTATCAAAAGCTTTCTTTACCTAATGCTACATTTTCACATCCACTTATCTCCCCACCAAAGGTTAAACATACCTTAAATTTTATGTTTTATCATCAACTTAATTTTAAAAAAAGGATATTTAATCACTTATGTGTTTTTGTCCAAACAAAATACCATTTGGATTTCTTTGTTTTTGAACTCTAATGGATGGAATCATATCATATACAGTATTCTAGGGCTACTTTTTTCCTTTAACATTATGGTCCCAAAATTTATTCATGCAGTTGCACATAGCAGTTTTTTTTTTCTCATAGTCATTGCTGAATAATGCTCCTGGATGTTGGCATACTTCAATTTTATTTAACCATTATCATGTTGACAGAATCTGGATTATTTCCAGTTTTTGCTACTATAAAGAGTGCCACGATGAACTTTTTGTACATATCTCCCTGTGTACACAAGCAAGAGTTTTCTAATGTATTATACTTAGGAGGGAAATGCAGAATTGTAGAATATGCAAATATTTCCCTTGGCAGGATAATTCTAAACTATTTTAAATTAAAGAACTTTTTATAGTTTCATCAACAGTGGTTAAGATTTCCCATTGATCCACATACTCTCCAAATTTTGGTATCATCAAATTTCTTATTATTTGTCAGTCTAGTGACACAAAATGGTAATTTGTTGGGGTCTTATTTTACAGTTCCCATATTACTAATTATTTTGAAAAACATTCTATAAACTTATGGTTCATTCAGGCATGTCCTTCTATTGTTAATCATCTGAGGTTTTCCAAAATAAACATATATTTAAGGAAACAATGAATAAAGGTTACATTGTCTGAACACTCTCTAAGTAATTAAGCTTAACGGATTAGCTAGGAAATTTAGAATATATAGAAATACAGGTCCAGTATAAAACTATTATAAGCAAAAACAATACTTATACTTTTTGATTGATGTAATTCACAATTTTGAAAAATGGAAATGCAAGAAAATATCATATCCAACTCTTAAAGCAATCACAATATATTAATTCTAATGCTCCCAAAATATTTAGGGTGATGCAAAGATGTCATAACTTTGATTTTAATACTAATTAGAAAGAGCCCTTTCAAAATTGCAGCAATTGGCACCATTTGAATATTGGCTATAGGTTAGATAACAGTATTGTATTAATTTTAAATTTTCTGATTTTGATAACTGTATTGTAATTATGTACTAGAGTGTTCTTGTTCTTAGGAAATACATACTGAAAGATTAATGATGTGTTTAAAGGTAAAGAGGTATGTATAATGGCTGCCACTTACTCTAAAATGGTTCAGATGACAAAATTAGGATATATATATAGAGAGAGAGAGACAGAGAGAGAGAGAGATAGATAGATAGAGAGGGGGGGGAGGGAATGATAAAGGCAAGGTAAATGTTAGCAATGGTTCAATCTGTGTAAAGGGTATATAAAATTTTTTATACTATTCTAATTTTTATGTAAGTTTGAAATTATTTCAAAAAAGCCCTTTTGAATAGTAGCTCGTAGTAACAAAAATTACATTCAAGTCATTAAGTTAATATTATAATGAAAAATAAAAGATAATAAAAATAAGTAATCCTAAGTGGAGCTTGTTAATAAACAATGAATTGCTCAGATAATTTTTCTTAATAAATGCAATAATAAATAAATATACTCATTAAGTGACTGATTGGAAATTTTATCGATACAGGAATTTAAAGGTTTGTCAGGTTCTAACAGCTTTAGTAATTTTTAAGAGTCTTTGGCTGAGCCGAGACTGGTTTGGCTCAGTGGATAGAGCGTCGGCCTGCGGACTGAAAGGTCCCAGGTTCGATTCCGGTCAAGGGCATATACCTGGGTTGTGGGCACATCCCCAGTAGGAGATGTGCAGGAGGCAGCTGATCGATGTTTCTCTCTCATCGATGTTTCTAACTCTCTATCTCTCTCCCTTTCTCTCTGTAAAAAATCAATAAAAAAAAAAAGAGTCTTTGGCTGATATGGTACTTTGCAGATTTATAAAAAAATATATAGTCATAAAAGAAACAAAATGCACTGAATACTTAACCCATAGTAGAAATTTGTTTGATCTGTGGATCCACAGGGAGAGGCGGCAGCCTGAATGGAAAACTCTTTTTAACAGAATAATCTTGAAGCAGAAGAACTAAGCCAACTTGCAAACATTTATACCACTCAGGACACAGGGCATTCCACATGATCACTGATACAGTTCCTGAATTGTCAGCAACTTCCAAAAAGGTCTGAAAAGATGAGTAAAAGCACACACATATTTGTTACTTTTATTTACAGGATGTTAAAATTTTAAGACTGAGGAAGTAAAACTGTAGGGGAATGACTAAATAATTTATGATATATGAAAGAATCTATAACTATGAAAAGGCATAATGAAGAAATTTTAGTGATATTAGAAAATACTTATGAGAATGTTGACTAATATAAAATTTTATGTGCTATATAATTGCCAGTTTGTAAGTTAATTTAATACGAAATGACATAGTCATATGAAGTATAAGACATGCATGCATACATATACAAATAAATATGAAATATATTATACACATTATATCATAGATATGTGCACATATAGAATATATGTGTGTGTGGATATATGATATATACATACAAAACGAATAAAACACATTATAATGCAAACAGTGATTCTGGTATGATTTGGGGTGATATTATTTATCAGTCTTACTTATATAGATTTCTACATTTTCCAAATTCTCTAAATAAATACACAACTTTTATTTTAAAAGGTGAATGAAACACCCAAAGTGATTCTTGATAACAGTGAAAATAAAGTAAAATATTAAGTAAAAAAGGACAGAAATCAAGAAAGTATTCTCATCAGCATTATTTGGCACAGACAGTCAAGATAGCAGAAACGTGTCAGATGGATTTGACAATTAGGTCTCTAGTGAGTGAGCAGTTTAAGAAAAATGCCAAACTAATTGTGTTGAGAAGTAAATGACAGGCAAGTTAAGTGAAAACATCTAGTGTAGATTACTTCTTCAAGGAGCTTGCCTGAAGAGGAGAGAGGGAATAGAGGAATCTGAGGTCAAAGGATAATTATTTTCCTTTTTTAAAATGGGAGACTAAAGTATATTTATATTCTGGTATAGAAAGCACCGTAGAGAGGAAAAGGTTGAAGATATATAAAAAGGTGTGAAGGAGACCGGCTGGATCAAGGAATTAACGGTTGTCAACACAAAAAGAATTTATTTTTATAAGAAATTACATTAGAAAAATACCTTCAAATAAACATCTATGTACATTTTAAAAATTATTAAATTTAAGTTAAAATGTTATTTAAACATACATTATTCTAACATACATTATTCTAGTCTGTAAGTTATAATCTATAACTGTTAAATTAACATGTACTCTCTTATCTTATTTATACCTGGTATGGCTCAATCATCTTTTTATCGGGTTTTCCATAGTATCTCAGTCTTGATTTATGCATGATTCTCACAAGCAAAGCAGGATAATTCGTTCTCTTAGTCCAGCTCATTTCAAGGTGAGCAAGAGAAATTATTCTGGTATCTAGAATACAAAAAAGAAAAAATCCTACTTAATATCTCGTGGTAATTTCAAAATTATATTTTAGTGGTTAAAATATCAGATATAAGTGAACAAAAAGAAAGCAACCATAGCAAAATGGTACCATACAAAGAGAATGTAAAAAAAAAAGTATCTTTGAAAAGTTCTTAGGCTGATATTTTATAATTATCAAGAGAAATGTTTATTTATTTTTTAAATATATTTTTATTGATTTCAGAGAGGAAGGGAGGGGGAGAGAGATAGAAACATCGATGATGAGAGAGAATCATTGATTGGCTGCCTCTTGCACACCCCTTACTGGGGATTAAGCCCACAACCCGGGCATGTACCCTTGACCTGAATTGAACCCTGAACCCTTCAGTCCACAGCCGGCGCTCTATCCACTAAGCCAAACCAGCTAGGGCCAAATATTTAAACAAGCAATTTCACTTTAGGAATCCATCCATTCAACAGAAATAATTAAACACAGTGAGCACATATGTATATATCTTAATGATGTTCCGCCTTGGATCTAAAATTGAAAAAAACGCACACCAACTTCCTAAAATTACAAATTACTCATTACATGGGAATCCTATATATGTCATAGATTACGTGTATATATCATATATCAACATATTATATAGAACAGCCGAATGACCTTCCAGACGTCCAGCTGGGGTTGCAAGGGCCAGCCAAGGCAACTGGGGCTGCGAGGGCTGAGCCCCTTGCACGAATTTCATGCATGGGGGCTCTAGTGAGTATATAAATCATCATACATCCATAACACGGAAGAGTGTATGAAGATGTCATTAAAAATGTTTAAGATAAGTGGAAATTGCAAATCATGTGACACCAAATAATTATTTTTTTCAAAGTTACACACCGAATGGCGGACAGTTTGGAGTTTTGAGAAGAAAGCTGAAAGCATAGAAGGAGGTAAAAGGGGCCTTTCATTCCACCCCAACATTTTATTAAAAATTTCAAACATACAGCAATCCTGAAAGAACACCAATATACCTACTTCTAGATTTTTGTCATCAAAATTTTACTGTACGTGGGTCTTAAATTTTTAATACAATGTACTTTTTTAAACCTTTGGATTTTTAGCACATGGACATTGCCTTTTGTAATAAAAATACGGTTTCAATAATGAACATATATTACTTTCATGATCAAAAAAGTGAAATCCAATTTTTACAAATTATTATTGCCTAAATTCTTCTAGAGTACCATTTTTCATTTATAGATTAAATTCTAAAAATAAAAATGATCAACCCTTATAGTAGTAATGCACCACTGAGATAAAAAATCATTCCATTAGTTGATCTCTGAAACTACTATCTTGCCTTTAAAACTTAAGTTATTTAAATAATCATTGGCTTCCCATTTCTGTAATATCCCCGCCCCCCTTACAACTGGGTATCACTTGAACTGCATATTTTTGAAGCAGTTATCTTTTTACTTTCAAGTTTGTTGCTGTTACACATCATAGTAAGATTATCTATGGTCTAGTATTATGAGCCCAATGTAAAAAAAACAACACAAAAACCAAAAAGTAAAACAAAATCCCAAACACCTGAAAAGCAGTAATGTAGAAATTATCATCTTTCTCCCTCTAACACTTTTGCTTGTATTTTTTCTATTTTTATTTCTTCCCCATTCCATACATGTACATACCCATAATATAATCATTCCCTTTACTTCATTGTTTTAAGATAAAACATATTTTAGAGCAGTTGCTGATGACCAGCTGACATTTTCAAGTTAACTTCCTATTTCTGACCCAGAAGAATTGAACTTCTCAGATCAGCATTACCCGTGGTCATAAGAAACATAAACATGAGAATTCCAAGTCTTCCCACAAAATCACAAGTTCGAAAAGCTATTATTTACATAACTGCTACACTCAAAGACATAAAATGGCATTTCATTAAATTATTAAGGAATAAATCATAGAACATTCTTTTTTGAATGAAGGTTAAAACCACAAATATTTACAACTTTTTATTTCTAATTGAAATCAATAGACACTCTAATCAACACAGTACTATTTCCACAACTGGAACGGTAATGACGTTAAGATCAGTTCCACTGGTCAAACGTACAATGAACACTTAGGACTACTGACTGCAACACCACTAGGTTTGACAGATCAGTTTAAGACGTAATTTTTAAAAATTAAGATTATTCAGACACTTTCTGAACAGCCACTTACACAATCAAAGCAAGACAAGGGCTGTGCAAATTTCATTAAGCGAGCATCTCTCCATCGCTGAGGAAAAACTGTCTAGCACTCCCAATAAACAATACCAAGCCATTCCCGCTTCCTTTCCCATTAACATAAGCACCCCAAAACTATTTTTACACCCCATCCCGTGGTTCCCTCCCATTACTTACTGTTAAAATTGTATTCCTCAGGTTGCTTGTTCGTTAACCAGATATCTCCATACGGATCTTCGTTATTCCACAGGGCCAGGTAATGACTCTTCCCGCCTCTTAAGGGCCTCTCCGGTATCTCCTGGTGCGCACTATTTCTGAAGGGAGTCGCTAAAGAAATGGAGTCCGAGGTCCCCTCCTTTCTACAGTCGACATTATCAATGCACAAGATGCCCTGGCCTACCCTTTTCTCGTTGTAAAGACACGAGACTCTGGAAATTCTCATTTTGATGCCAGGTCTGAGAATATTTTTAGACACCAGAAAGTTCAGTCTGGGATGGAGAAAGCACTTTTCCTGATACACCCCGTCCGAGACCGTAATATCGTACCGATAACGGGATAGTTTGGGAATTACGTCTCCAGGCTCGTCTAGCAGGTACCGTTGGACGGCCAGCACGGAGACAGGAGTCACGTCCGAGAGACTGAGCCACTGGAGAGGTGAGTCTATTACTTGCTCAAGAACCTTTTGGATCCAGGACTTCGGCCCTGAGGCACCGCCTTCAGGCCTCACTCCTTCCGGGGCCCAAAGACAATTTACCTCAGGATCCCGCCGGCCCACCCCAGCATGTGAGGAGCCTGCCTGAGGCTGGTCTCGCTCACCAGGCTTGGTGAGGAAATCGCGTACACTCTTCATTTCCAAAACCTAACTTGCTCCGTCCAAAGCTGAGAGACTAAGAAGGAGGAGACGCGCCAGCTAGCCAGTGAACACGAATTCGCCCCCTCAGACTGTCGAAAGCTCCGGGCTCGGTCACAATCTGCGCGCGCACACGTCGGCTCTTTAGCCCCGCCCCTTGGTAGGCGCGCTCTCAGCTTAGAGGTCAGGTTACTACGCTTCGCAGGCGTGGTTACGTCGCGGGACCTCTGACCCCTGACCCCTGACCCCTGGTGGTCGCGTTACCTGCGGACTACCGAGAGAAGCATTGGTTGCCATGGTTGCCAAAGTTTAACAAGAAGGAGGGGGAGGAGCACTCAGTGACTTTTCAAGAAAGGGTGGAGCCCAGAGGCAATGTAAAAGAGAAGGTGACTGGAAGCGGGGTGCAAGTAATCATTTCTCAGTGTTTTCGGGTGTTTGGCCTTGGACCAGGAACAGAAAGTAAATCAGAGTTGGTTAATATACATAAATGTGATAACATGGGTTTCCTGTAGTATGATTGAAACCAGATAATATATCCACACCCTTCAGGACAGTTTCTAACACAAAAAGTCCATAAATGTTAGTTACGATTGCTATTATCATTAGTATAATTGTAGACTGCAGGGCGGATGAATTAGTGATTAAGTGCAAATGAAGACAGAAAATTAAAGAGCTGCCAAGTGGGGAGGAGGGGCAGGAAGAGATTAACCAAATAATTTATATGCCATGGACACAGATAATACTGCAGTGAAAGCTTATGGGGGAAGGAGGTGAAACGGGGTGAAGGGGGTAAAAAGGAGGAAAATGGGGACATCTGTAATACTTTCAACAATAAACATAAATTTAAAAATGTATTTATGTTTGAAACAATACCTGGCTTAACGTACAGCTAGGATATTGAATTTCAGGAACTATCTCTAAAATACAAAGAATATATAGACAGTCCTCGGGTTATGTCGGACTCAATATACGTCGTTTTGTGGTTATATCACCATCTCCCATTTATTTATAAAAAAAATAAAGTTCCGTCATTTTGACGTATGTACATATGTGCTTTATGTTTTTTATTATTTATTTACCACAAGTAAAGGTCAGGAATTGTTATATTTCTTTTAATTTTTATTTTACTATTTCACTTTATTACTGCTGTGTATGTGCTCCATGTGAGTGATGCAGGTGCTTATGTAGGTGGGTTTTGACTTACGGCAAAAATTGTGTTATGTTGCGCCATAGGAATGGATCTCTGACCTAACCCGAGGACCTACCATATATGGAATGAATGTAAAGTGAGAAAGCTGGTAATAGCCTGAAATGAAAATAAAACATGTTTTAGGTACCCAGATGTATTAGTATACAAAGAATGTAGTAATTGCCTTAAGAATTCGTTTTGAAGATGGTTATAGGCTTCTTTTAATTATATTAGTCTCCCTTTGCTTCTATTTCATCATTATTTATTTACTACTATAGGCCCAGTGCACAAAATTTGTGCATGGGTAGGGTCCCTAGGCCTGGCTGGTGATCATGGCCGATTGGGGCCTTCCGGCTTCCAGCCAGGGCCCCCCTTCCTTGGCCGGTAGCTGCCGGCCAGGATCTTTCTTCTTTCTGCACTGCCCCCTGGTGATCAGTGCACATCATAGTGAATGATAGAATTCCCCGTCTCCTGGTTGAACTCCCGTGGGGACACTTTGCATATTCGCCTATTATATAAATAGATTTATGAAGTCCCTACTATGAGGTGGGCACTATTCTAAGGAGATGGGGATAACAGTACTCATGCTCATTTAGTCAAGCTTTTTCTCATTGCTTGGAATGGGAGAATCTGCCATTATTCATATTTAATTAATTCATTCATTGTACACATATTTCTTGAGTATCTGCTCTGGGCCAGGTACAGTCTTGTTATGAAGACCAAAACACATAAGGGGAAAGGAAGTGGATGAGGCATGAGTTAATATTTTATATATAGCATGATTAGGGAAGGGCTCTAAGATATTAAGAAATTGAACAGAACAGAGACTTATAGGAAGTGAGTATATAGATATTATAGGAAAGGACGCTTGAATCACAGGGAACAGTAAAAGCAGATTTTATGAGACAGGAAAATACTTGATATTTTTAAGGACATGAAAAAGTCAGAGGAGGGGTGAGGGGACAGTGGTAGGAGATGAAGTCAGAAAAGTAGCCGGGTTCTGTAGGCTTTCCTCTGATTTGAGAAGAGTGACATATTACAACTTGAGTCCCACTTCTTTCATGAAGCCTCCCATACCAATTCATTCTAGAATGACTGTTGAGGGTTTCCTTCCCACATCCTGCGTGGGTCAGGGTTCAGGAACTGGAAGCAGAGCCGCACACAAATGAAAATGAAAAGACAAGAGATAATTGGAAATATTGGGGGACCAGGCGGGCAAGTCCAACTCAAGGGGAAGGACTTCCTCCCGTGCTCACGCCTCACCAAGCTTTTATTGATCCTGGGATGCACCCATAGCATAGCCCTTAGGCAGGCAATCCCTGGCAACAGGCAGAATAGCCCATCAGCAAGGATTTACATAATAATAAATGGGGGAGTTGTTTCAGCTACCACTGTCTGGACAAACAGAGGTGGCCCCTAGCTCCAACCTTTGCTAGGACTTCAAAGGCACCCAGCATTCGGGGGGGTTCTCTGTCTATGCTTATTAGATAGTGAAGGCAATAAACAGTTTCCCACAAATGACCTTTCTTTTTTTGAATTTTTTAAAATTAAATTTATTGGGGTGACATTGGTTACTAAAATTATATAGGTTACAAATGTACATTTCTATAACACATCATCTGTATAGTGCAGTGATGGCAAACCTTTTGAGCTCGGTGTGTCAGCGTTTTGAAAAACTCTAACTTAACTCTGGTGCCGTGTCACATATAGAATTTTTTTGATATTTGCAACCACAGTAAAACAAAGACTTATATTTTTGATATTTATTTTAAATATTTAAATGCCATTTAACAAAGAAAAATCAACCAAAAAAAATGAGTTCGCATGTCACCTCTGACACGCGTGTCCTAGGTTTACCATCACTGGTATAGTGCATTGTGTGTTCACCACTCAAAGACAAATCTCCTCTGTCACCATATATATGAACCCTTTTACCTTTTATTACCCCCACACCTCCTCCCTCTGATAACCACCATACTGCTGTCTGTGTCTATGAGTTTTTGTTTGTCTTTCTTGTTTGTTCATTTGTGGCTTTCAGTTTTATATCCCACACTAGAGGCCTGGTGCACAGATTTGTGTACATTGAAAGTAAATTAATTAGAAGGTGGCCAGCAGGGTGGTACTGGGTGAGATGGCCAGACATGCCCTGGAGCCAACCACCCATGGTCCCTCCCCAGCTGGCTGTACCTGGGGCAGTGCCAGGGCTTGAAGGGCATCTGTGGAGTGAGCGAGTTCCCTCCAGCAGGTGGGAGCCCTTGGCCTGGCCTGTGGGGATCCGGTTGAAACCTGCAGTCTGACATCCCCCATGGGGTCCTGGAGTGTGAGAGGGCACTCTGCAAAGTTGCTGTCACTCGGCAGCTCCTGCATTGAGCATCTGCCCCCTGGTGGTCAGTGCGGGTCATACCTACTGGCTGATTGGCTGTTTGGCTGGTTGCTTAGCCTTTTATATATATATACTAGAGGCCCGGTGCACAAAAATTTGTGCATTCGGGGGGCAGGGGAGGTCCCTCAGCCTGGCCTGTGCCCTCTCGCAGTCTGGGACCCCTCGGGAGATAACGCCCTGCTGGCTTAGGCCTGCTCCCGGGTGGCAGAGGGCAGGCCCAATCCCTAGGTGCAGCCCCTGGTCGGGCTCAGAGCAGGGCCGATTGGGGAGTTGGGGCGCCAACCCCTGTCATGCACAGAGCAGGGTGGATCAGGAGGTTGCGATGCCACCCCCAGTTACACTCAGGGTAGGGCCAATTGGGGGATTGGGCACCGCTCCCTGTCACTCTCAAGGCAGGGCCAATGGGGGGGTTGTGGCACCACCCCCTGTCACACACAGAGCCGGCCAATCAGGGGGTTGGGGCGCTGCCCCCTGTCAGGCACAGAGCAGGGCTGATCGGGGGTTTGGCACCGCCCCCTGTCACGCTGCTCTAGGGACCGGAAGGCCTCGCGGCTCTGCTGATCCCAGTGCCGGGAGGCCTCGCGGCTCCACTGAAACCAGGGTGGTGAGGCCTCGCTGCTCAGTGGCGGGGCTGTTTGGCTTCACTCCACAGCTTGGAGCCTGCATATGCAAATTAACCACCATCTTTGTTGGTGGTTAATTTGCATATTATCCTGATTAGCCAATGGGATGCATAGTGGAGGTATGGTTAATTACCCTTTTTGTCTTTTATTAGATAGGATAGATATGAATGAAATAGCATGGCTCTTGATTTTTTCTATCAGGCTTATTTCACTTAGCCTGATATTCTCAAGATCTGTACACTTGTTGCAAATGGTAGTATTTTCTTTTCTTATGGTTGAATAGAATTCCTGTGTGTGTGTGTGTGTGTGTGTGTGTGTATACATATATATATATTTCATATCTTCTTTATCCAATCACCTATCAAAGGACACTCTGGTTATTTCCATACTAAGCCCCAATGCACAAAATTCGTGCAGTGTGGGTGGGGGGGTCTCTCAGCCCAGAATGCCCCTTCTCACAGTCCAGGAGCCCTAGGGAATGTCCTACTGACACTTTAGGCCCACGGGCCTATGCCACAGTCTGGCCACTGAGGCTCAGAGCATATGCCCCGTGTGTGTGTGTGTGTGTGTGTGTGTCCAATGGGGGCCTGAACCCAGCTGCACTGCAGATGCTCAGAGTAGGCACCGTGTGTGTGTGTGTGTGTCCGCTCGGGGCCTGCCACCAGCCGTGCTATGGAGACTCAGAGCATGTGTCCTGTGTGTGTGTGTGTGTGTGTGTGTGTGTGTGTGTGTGTGTGTGTGTGTGTTTGTGAGTCCACTGGGGGCCTGCCCTCAGCTGCGCCTCAGAGGCTCATATCAGGCGCTCTGTGTGTGTATGTGTGTGTTTGTGTGTGTCCACTATGGGACTGCCCCCAGCTGCACTGTGGAGCTTCAGAGCAGGCGCCTTGTGTGTGTGTGCATGTGTGTGTGCATGTCTGCTGAGAGCCTGCCTGAAACCGCGCCTCAGAGGCTCGGAGCAGTGCCCTGTGTGTGTTTGTGTGTGTGTGTGCTTGTGTGTGTGTGTGTGTGTGTGTGTGTGTGGCCACAGGGGGCTTACCCCTAGCCACCTCAGATGCTCAGAGCAGGCGCCCTGTGTGTTTGTGTGTGTGTGCTTGTGTGTGTCCACTGGGGGCCTGCCCCTAGCCACCCTTCTGAGGTTTGAAGCAGGCGCCCCGCGCGCACGCACGTGTGTGTGTGTGTGTGTGTGTGTGTGTGTGTGTGTCTGCTGGGGTCCTGTCCCAAGTCACGCCATGGAGGCTCAGAGTAGGGGCTCTGTGTGTGTATGTATATGTGTCTGCAGTGGACCACACCCAACCACGTTGCAGGTTCCGTGTTTCGAGTGGACAGGTGTGTGTGTGTGTGTGTGTGTGTGTGTGTGTGTGTGTGTGTGTGTGTGTGTGTGTGTTTCTGCTGGTGTCTTGCTTTCAGCCTCGCTTTGGAGGCTCAGAGCAGGTGCCGTGTGTGTATGTGTGTGTGTGTGTGTCCACTAAGGGCCTGCCCTCAGCCGTGCTGCACAGCTTTGGAGCAGG
>NW_006295197.1:26096-29336 GCF_000327345.1 Myotis davidii | reverse complement strand
TGTGTGTGTGTGTGTGTGTGTGTGTGTGTGTGTGTGTTTGTGTGTGTGTGTCCGCTGGAGGCCTCCACCCTGCTGTGCCACGGAGGCTCGGAGCAGGTGCCCCGTGTGTGTGTGTGTGTGTGTGTCCTCTGGGGGCCTGCCCACAGCCATGACTTAGAGGCTCAGAGCAGGCGCCCCTCTGTGTTTATCTCTCAGGCTCTGGGCCACACCTGCTTGTTGCTCTCTCAGGTTAGGGGCCCTGGTCATGACCTTTACAGAGTCCTGACCTCATTTGCATAATACTGCTCTCTCTATATATAGATCTTCGTCACTGTGAATAATATTGCAATGAATATAACGTATAAACATCTTTATGAGTCAATGTTTTCAAGTTATTTGGGTAAATACCCAACAGGGAGGTACATATATCTTTATGAATAAACTAGAGGCCTGGTGCACGAATTCGTGCATGGGGGTGGGGGAGAGGTGGGAGGGACTGCGGGAGGTTGGCCGGCTAGGCGGGAGGGACCATGAAAGGTTGGCTGGCTGGGGGATGGAGGTGTTGCAGGAGGTTGGCCAGCAGGCCCCAAGGAAGGAGTTGCCACCCACTGCCAGTTCCTTGTCCTAGCCCAGGGCTGAGGGCCCCAGTGGGGTTGGGAGAGGAGGTGACTGTCGCTGGGCTGGTTGCGGAAGGGACAAACACTGGACATTGCCACCTCTGTTCGTGCCCTGCCACTGTGCAGTTCCCTCCCTCCCCCTCCTCCTTCCCTCACCACTGTGCTGCCACCACAGTGGGCAGGTGGCCCCTGTGGAAGGGAGAGGAAGGGAGTGAGACAAACCCTTGTGTCGAGGGCTGTGTTTCAATAGATCACAGCGAGGGAACTGTTCTGCTGCATATGAAACCCCAAGTTAGAAGTAGGTCTCTATGAATGGTTTAGCACCAGGGGCCGATGGGGCCTGGCCGGCCATAGGGTGGGGCCATGGGAGGTTAGCTGTGAGAGCGCATTGACCACCAGGAAGCAGCTCCTGCATTGATCATCTGCCCCTCTGGTGGTCAGTGTGCATCAAAGCGGCTGGTCAACTGGTCATTCTGGTCGTTCCAATCATTCAGTTGTAATGGTCGCTTAGGCTTTTATATACATATATGTTTTCAGTTTTTTCTATTCTTAATTTTTTGAGGAACCTACATACTGTTTTTCATCGTAGCTGTACAAGTTAACATTTCCACCAATAGTGTATGTGATCCTTTTTCTCCACAACCTCCCCAACCCTTCTTATTACTTGTCTTGTTGATAACAGCCAATCTAGCAGGTGTGAAGTGGTATCTCACTGTAGTTTTGATTTGCATTTTCCTAATAGCTAGTGAAGTTGAGTATGTTTTCATTTATCTCTTGGCCATTTGTATATCTTCTTGTGAGCAGTGTCTGTCTAGGTCAGGGATGGCGAACCTTTTGAGCTCGGCGTGTCAGCATTTTGAAAAACCCTAACTTAACTCTGGTGCCGTGTCACATATAGAATTTTTTTGATATTTGCAACCATAGTAAAACAAAGATGTATATTTTTGATATTTATTTTATGTATTTAAATGCCATTTAACAAAGAAAAATCAACCAAAAAAAAAAATGAGTTCGTGTGTCACCTCTGACATGCGTGTCAGAGGTTCTCCATCACTGGTCTAGGTCCTCTGCCTATTTCTTAATTGGATTGTTTTGTTTGTTTGTTTTTTTGCTGTCATTGTTGTTTATTTGTATAAGTTCTTCATATATTTTGGATATTAACCCCTTATCGGAGGTTTTGCTTGCAAATATCTTTGCCCATTTGGTGGTTTGCCTTTTTGTTTTGTCAGCAGTTTATTTTACTGCATAGAAGCTTTTTAGTTTGAAATAGCTTCATTCAATTATTTTCATGTTTACTTCTCTTGCCTCTGAGGTCAAATTAATAAAATCCTGTCTGAGACCAAGATCCATAAATGTAGTACCTATGTTTTATTCTATGTATTTTATTGCTTCTGGTCTTAATTTGAGTCTTTGATCTATTTTGAGTTAATTTTTATGTAGGGTGATAAAGATCAGTCTAGTTTCATTCTTTTGCATGATAAAGGCCAGTCTAATTTCATTCTTTTGCATATGGCTTTTCAATTTTCCCAGCACCACTTATTGAAGAGGCTTTCCTTTTCCAATTCTATATTTTTGGCTCCTTTGTTGAAAATTATTTGCCCATATGCAAGTGGGTATATTTCTGGCCTCTCAATTCTGTTCCATTAGTCTATGAGTCTGTTTTTCCTGCCAGTATCATGCTGCTTTCATTATTGTTGCTTTGAAGTATAATTTGAAGTATAATGACCTTTCTTTTATTTGTATCACCTTGCATATATCACACATTTAACTGCATATCACCTAATATCTTGTAATAAAATAAAAAAACAACTTCTAATGTATGTAGCTTATCTTTCTAACTCAGGTTTCTCAATCTGGACACTCTTGACATTTTGGGCCAGAAAATTATTTGTTGTGGTCATATCTTGTGTACTGGAGGATGTTTAGCAGTATTCCTGCCCTCTGCCCACCAGATGCTTGTGGCACCACCCCCACCCCTCAGTTGTGACATAACAAAATATCTCCAGACATTGACAAATCTCCCCTGTGGGGAAAAATTGCCCTTGTTTAAGAACCAGTAATTTAGCTAGCTATAAGCATTTTGAGAGCAGAAACTGATTTATTATTTACTAGAGGCCCAGTGCATGAATTTGTGCACATTGAAAGGAAATTAGAAGAAATATTTTAATATCGTTCGCTATTTTCCCTTTCTCTCTAATAGAAGTGTCAACCCAATTCATGATCGACAATGACAGATGGAAACAAACATGAGCAATTGGCACCAGCAAGAGCTTTATATAGAGATATAGATAGATGATGATATAGATATAGATATAGATATAGATATAGATATAGATATAGATATAGATACAAACACACACACATTATGACGGCAATGGGGCCTCCCACTCTGGCTCCCACTCTTACAGAATATAAGAGAAAGTGCCATTTGCATTCCTGTTTTTCACACAGATGGACAGAGAGCAGCTGAGGGCACCCACTTTCTCAGGGCACACTCCAGTTCGTTCTTCTCCTCATGGGCTTCTTGGAGCTGGGAGAAGATTCTGGTCAGGAAATCCTCGAAGTTGGACAGTAAGTGAGGCTCATCCTTCTTCAGCTGCAGCCAGAGTTGCTTGACGTCACTTTCACTGCAAGAGGAAAGGAA
>NW_006295197.1:22474-25559 GCF_000327345.1 Myotis davidii | reverse complement strand
TTTTGGCAGTTAACTGCCAATTATAGTTGGCACTTAACTGCCAATCTTAGTTGGCAGTTAATTTGCATATAGCCCTGATTAGGCAATGAAAAGGGTAGCGTGGTACACCAATTACCATTTTTCTCTTTTATTAGTGTAGATATATATAAAAGACTAAGTGACTGCTTGAGTGCACACTGACCACCAGGAGCTGCCCCTGGTGGTCAGTGTGCTCCTACAGCAGGAGTGCCACTCAGCTGACCAACTGGTGCCAGATGTAGGGCTCATGGCTGGCTGCCACAACCCAGAGATCATAGCAGAGCAACAGCGAGCCTACTGAGCAGCAGCAGTGGGGCCAGGATGACCAGGAGCAGCAGGCAGGAATAGCAGGCAGCATTGGACTGCCAGTTTCAGCCCAGAAAAGGGGACCAACATGGCCAAGTTCACAGAGAATTAAGTGACATAGCATCAGAACTACTGATTACTAAGCCAAAGTTCTTTTTATGAGATGAAGTTGGACAGAGCCTGGATTATCCCCCAAATATATATATTTATATATACTTTATTTGAATAACCTTGTTCTGGTTATTTTTATTTTGATATTTTTAATTGCATATCCCTGTTTGATTTTCTCATTTATTTAACTATCCTTTCATTGATTTTTGCTTGGGTAGGAAAATCATTGTCATTTTCTGGCCTTGGATATTGGGCATTTGAGCCATACTTGTAGGTTCATTGAATTCATAAGATTATGACAGTGTGGGTAGAGATGTGGGGGAGGAGGAAATGGAAGTGGCATGACTACTTGGTGCTAAAAGGATTTGGAGAGTTCAGACGCTATCTGAAAGAGTATTTCGGTAAGCTCTCCAATATCACCACGGTAACAAAAGAGGGCCTGAGGGTGGCTGCCTGCCAACCAGAGCACTAAGACCTCCAACTCAGTGCTGCCCTTTTCCAACATCCTTCTCTTTTTGAAGCTGCTCTTGATGATTTTATTAACTAAATTGCCTAAAAATACAAGGATGGATCTACAGTTTATAACACCCCCTACCTCATTGGAATAAAGGATATTCATATGTTACCTTACTTATCAGGTGCCAAATATGTTTTTTAAGAAAAATATTTTTATTGATTTCAGAGAGAAGAGGAGGGAGAGATAGAAACATCAATTATCAATTGGCTGCCTCCTGCATGCCCCCTATTGGGGATTGAGCCCACAACCAGGGCATGTGCTCCTGCTGGGAATCATACCATGACCACCTGGTTCACTGAGCCACACCTTCTGGGCCTTGAATATGTTTTGATTGATTTGTTGGATATGCATAAACAAAAGTCTCTAACGCAGGCTCACCATCAAATGGTTTTGGACTCATCAGTATCTCAAGAAAATGCTTTATTTGTCCCCATGCCTTGGCTTATCCTGAGCATATATTAGATACATAAATGGTTGCTTGATGCTGTTTCCCCCTTCTGTTCTGTCCATTTAAATACCACCATTTTTTCATAAAGATCCCAGTGCCATAGTTTCTTTTTTTCTGCGTTCCAATATTATATATCATTATTATCTTGGGTTTTAGAATACTGATTTTATCATTTTCAATTTATCAGATCTTTGTTTCCCTGATTATTAGAAATAAAGGTGACTGCCAATAAATACCCAGGATACTACAGATTAATTTATTTCCATTTATTCTAATTTGTCATACTAATATGATTTATTTAGCATGCTTCAATGTTTATATTCCTCTTCTTAAGAATTTCTGTTTTTTGAAATATATGGCTAAAATTTGATGATATGTTTTAAATATGAAAATCAGTGTGTATAATGGGTTACTTTACCTGAAATAAAGCTGGGCCAGAAATTTGGTCCTCAATGGGCTATTTATCAAAAGATGACTATGTTTATTTTTTAAATAACATCATACTATAATTCACAGAAAATACAGTTCACTCATTTAAGGTGTCACTTATTCAATTGTTTTTAGTATACTCAAAGAGTTGTGCAACCATCAAAAGAATCTAATTTTAGAACATTTTATCATCCCATAAAGAAATTCTATACATTTTAGCAGCCATTAATAATTCCAAATCCCAGCCTAAGACACTAGCAACCACTAATCTAATTTCGGTCACTATGGATTTGCTTATTCTAGACATTTTGTATGAGTGGAAACACACATTGTGTCTGGCTTCTTTTACTTGGCATAATGGTTTTAAGGTTCATCCATGTTGTAGCATACTTCATTATTTTTTTGCTGAATAATATTTCATTTTATGGATATATCATATAATACTCATGACTCATCAGCAGATGGACATTTGTTTCCACTTCTTGCTATTATGAATAAGGCTGCTATGAATATTAATGTATGAATTTTATGTGGACATGTTTTCAAATCTCTACTTGTATAGTTATCTAAGACAGAAATTGCTGGCTCACTTGGCAATTGAATGCTTAATTTATATATATAATTTATTTTAGAGAGGAAGGGAGAGGGAGAGAGAGGTAGAAACATAAATGACAAGAGATAATCATTGATTGGGTGCATCCAGCGCAACCCCTACTGGGGATTGAGCCTGCAACCCTGGCATGCACCCTGCCCAGGAATTGAACCATGACCTCCTGGTTCATATGTTGATGCTCAACTACTAAGTGATACTGGCCGGGCTCAATGATTAACTTTTTGAGAAACTGGCAAATTGTATACAAAAGTGTTATACCATTTTGCTTTCCCACTAACAATGTCCAAGTTTCAATTTTTCCCAATTCCGGCCAACATTTGCTATTGTATGATTTTGCTTATTATAGTCATTTTAGTGGATATGAAGTGGTTCTTGTTTTGATTTGCATTTTGTAAGGACTAATAATTTGAGCATCTTTTCATGTACTTATTGGCCATTTTTATATATTTGGAGAAATGTCCATTCATATTCTTTGCCTATTTTTAAATTGGTTTATGTCTATAATTGAATCATAAGAGGTCTTTATATAATTTATATATTCTAGCTATAAGTCCCTTATCAGATATATGATTTGCAAACATTTTCTTTGATTATGTGAATTGTCTTTTAACTTTATTGATGGTGTCCTTCAAACAATAAAAAT
>NW_006295197.1:19257-22459 GCF_000327345.1 Myotis davidii | reverse complement strand
TATTCTTATTAAATTTATTGGTGTGACATTGGTTAATATGACCATACAGGTTTCAGCGGTGGATTTCTATGTTACAAGATCTGTATATTGCACTGTGCCTACCACCAAAGTCAAATCTTCTCCTGTCACCATATATTAGGACCCCTCCTCCCCCAACCCCCTTCTCTCTGGCAACCACAACACTGCTATTTGTGTTCACGAGTTTCAGTTTTCTGTCCCACATATAAGTGAAATCATATGGTTCGTAGCTTTTTCTGACTAATTACACTTAGCATAAAGTTCCCAAAGTCCATCCATGTTGCTGCAAATGGTGCTATTTCTTATGGCTGTGTAGTATTCCATTGTGTATATGTACCACATCTTCCTTATATAGTTCTCTATTGCAGGACACTTTGGTTGTTTCAATGTCTTGGCCACCGTGAATAATGCTGCAATGAGCATAGGGTTGCATATATCTGCAAGTACATTATTTCAAGTTTTTCAGGTATATATCCAGGAGAGTGATTGCTGGGTCATATGGTAGCTCTATTCTCAATTGTTTGAGGAATCGCCAGACTGCTTTCCATAGTGGTTGTACCAGTCTACATTCCCACCAGCAGTGAATGAGGGTTCCATTTTTTCTACAACCTCTCCAACACTTGTTATTGCTTGTCTTGTTGATAATGGCCATTCTAGCTATATATTTTCTTGATGTGCTTTTAGTGTCATATCTAAGAAACCATTTCCTAATCTAACATCACTAGAATTTACTCCTATGTTTTTTGTTTTAATTAATTTTAAAATATTTTTTGAAATTAATTTTTATTTATTTTAATTTTTGAATTTGTTGAGGTTTCATTGGTTAACAAAACTACATAGCTTTTGAGTGTACAATTCTATAATACATCAACTACATATTATATTGTAAGTTCACCAACCAAAGTCTAGTCCCCTTTCATCACCATTTATCCTGTTTGCCCTTTTCTACATGCCCCATCCTTTTCCCTCTAGTTATCACAATATTGTTGCCTGTGTCTATGAGTTTTATTTTTTGCTTAATTGAAGTATTTCACCCTGTCTTCCAGGCCCCCTCCTCTCTGACAGCTGTCAGTCTGTTCTCTGTATCTATGAGTTTATTTCCATTTTGTTCATTAGATTCCACTTATAAGTGAAATCATATGGTATTTGTCTTTCTTCTGACTGGCTTATTTCACTTAGCATAATACACTCCAGGTCCATCTATGCTGTTGAAAAATGTAAGATTTCCTTCTTTTTTGTGGCCAAGGAGTATTTCATAACTTTTTATCCACCCATCTACTAATGGGCGCTTGGGCTACTTTCAAATTTTGGCTACTATAAATAGTGTTTCAGTGAACATAGGGGTGCATATATAATTTTTTTTTGATTCAGTGTTTTAGCTTTCTTCAGATATATTCCGAGAAGTGGAGTTGCTGGGTCAAACGGCAATTCCATTTTTAATTTTTTGAGGTAACTCCAAATTGTTTTCCATAGTGGCCACACCCATCTGCATTCCCACCAATAGTGCATGAAGGTTCCCTTTTCTCCACATCCACATTGTTGTTTGTTGATTTATTGATGATAGCCATTCTGATAGGTATGAGATGATATCTCATTGTGGATTTTATTAGCATTTCTCTGATGATTAGTGATGTTGAGCATCTTTTCACATGACTATTGGCCATCTGTATATCCTCTTTGGAGAAGTGCTTATTTAGATACTTTGCCCATATTTTAATTGGACTTTTGTTTGTTTTTGGTGTTGCATAGTATAAGTTCTTTATAAATTTTGGATATATATCCCTTATCAAATGTATCACTGGAAAATATGTGGGTTGTCTTTTTATTCTGTTGATTTTTTTTCTGTGCAAGAACTTTTTAATTTGATGTAGGACCTTTTGTTTATTTTTCTTTTATTACCCTTGACCAGGGAGATAAAAAGAAAAAAAATATTGCTATGAGAAATGTCCAAGAATTTACTGCCTATGTATTCTCCTAGGATTTTATGATCTCAAGTCTTACATTTAACTCTTTAATTCATTTTGAGTTCATTCTTGTTTGTGGTATAAGATGGTCTAATTTCCTTTTTTTTGCATGAATCTGTCCAATTTTCTCAATATCACTTATTGAATAGACATTCTTTACCCCACTGTATGTTCTTACCTCCTTTGCCAAATTTTAATTGATCATAAAGGAATAGGCTTATTTTGTGCTTTCTAGTTTATTCCATTGATCTCTGTCTGTTTTCATGCCAGTACCATGCAGTTTTGATTACTATGGCCCTGTAGTATAGTTTGATATCCGGTAGCATTATACCTCTAACTTTGTTCTTATTTTTCAAGATTGCTCAGGCTATTTGGAGTCTTTTGTGGTTCTGTATACATTTTTGAAATATTCTACTTTTCTAAAATCTCTCAAACAAGCATCAACTGGCATCAGTGTGCCCCATGCCTATGAATAAGTGGTTCAAGACATGGCACTAGAACCAGCCCACCTTGCTTTACAGCTTGGCCTTGCCTGGGCACTTCCAAGCCCAATGCAAGTAGCAGCCATCTGTAGATCAAGGCAATGGCTGACTTTTCACCTCCCAGGAGGCCTCAGAGCCAGTGCTCCCAGTGGATAGTTTCAGACCATACCAGATTACAACTCTATACATCCACAAGTGACACACTCAAGAGGAAGACTTAGTGAGCACCAAAGCCCCAATGAAGCAAGTCCTGCTCCATAGGGCTGTCTCACAGATGGTCCCCATAGCCAATTGGCCAGGGGGTCAATTCTTCCAAGTGACACAAATAGGAATCAAGACTCAACTATAACAAGACTGTGTACACAGCCCACACAGGGTCACACCTAGAATGCCAGCTCTGGTGACGAGGGAGGCTGAGCCACTGAGACCTACAGGACACCTACTACACAAATCCACTCTACCAATTCCAGGAGACATAGCATCTCTACCCACCAGGGGTCCCCAAAGGTGTGGACAGAGTCGGCAAAGAAAGAATGACACGGAGACAGCGTTCCGTTGATCAGCAGCCTAGCCAGGATCTCTGGCCAAGTTCTGGTCAGGATCTCCAGCGAAGTTCTGGTTCGGTTCTCTCACTAGGTTCTCCAGACAGGTTCTCCAGGTTCTCCAGCCAGGTTCGGTCACCAGATTCTGTAGCCAGGTTCTGTCCAGGATCTTTTGCTATGTTCTCTTGCTATGTTC
>NW_006295197.1:17445-19212 GCF_000327345.1 Myotis davidii | reverse complement strand
TTCTGCTGGGGAAGGGGTTAAGAGGTTTTATTCCCTCCCTAACTTCAGGGGAAAATCCCTACCTGGGGAAACAACCTTTCTCAGAGAGGTGACCTTGGTTAAAACACAGTGCCAAGAAGGTGAGCAAACATATTAAGAACAGTATGCCATATATGCCAGGTCCCTTGAAACAGCAAGGATGGACCGGCTCCCGGCATAATATATAGAAACAAACACAGAAAAGCAGCCAAAATGTGAAGACTAAAAAACATGTCATAAATGAAAGAGCAGAAGAAAACTCTAGAAAAATAACTAAATGAAATGAAAACAAGCAAACTACTTGATACAGAGTTCAACACAATGGTTATGAGGATGCTCAAGGATATTAATGAGAACTTCAAGGGACTTAGTGAGACTTTCAAGGATCTTAGTGAGAATTTCAAGAACCTTAGTGAAAATGTCAAAGACATGAAAAAAGAGCAGTCAGAAATTAAGTATACACTAACTAAAATAAAGAATAATTTACAAGGATTCGACAGTAGAGTAGAGGAATTCAAGAATTAAATCAACGATGTGGAATATGAGGAAGCAAAAAACACCCAATAAGAAGAGCAAAAAGAAAAAAGAATCCAAAAATATAAAGATAGTGTAAGGAGCCTCTGGGATAGCTTCAAGTGTACTAACATTCACATTATGGGGGTGACAGAAGGAAAAAACAGAGAACAAAATATTGAAAAACTATTTGAAGAAATAATGACAGAAAACTTTCCCACCTGGTGAAAGAAATAGACTTAAAAGTCCAGGAAGCTCAGAGAGTGCCAAATAAGAGGAACCAAAGAGACCCACAACCAAGACACATCATAATTAAAATGCAAAGGGCTAAAGACAAAGAGATAATCTTAAAACCAGCAAGAAAAAAGCAGCTAGTTACCTACCAGGAAGTACCCATACAACTGTCAGCTGATTTCTCAACAGAAACTTTTTAGGCCAGAAGGGAGTGGCAAGAAATATTCAAAGTGATGAATAACAAGGACCCACAACCAATATTACTCTACCCAGCAAAATTATCTTTTAGAATTGAAAAGCAGATAAAGGGCTTTCCAGACAAAAGACAGCTAAAGGAGTTCATAATCCTTAAATCGTATTCCAAGAAATGTTAAAGGGTCTTCTTTAAGAAGAGGAGAAGAAGGAGGAGGAAGAGGGGGAGGAGGAGGAGGAAGGAAGGAAGGAAGGAAAAGGTGAAGGAGAAAGAGCCATAAAAAATATGAGCAATAAAATGGCAATAAATACATATCTATCAACAATTAAATCTAGCTCTCGAAACTCTGGAAAATGGCGGAGGTATAAACGGACATGTCCTGTGCCTTGTCCTGGAGCAGATAGGGTGAGCAGCTGAAACGGGTAACATACAGCCCGAATAGGCAGAGGATTTTCAGCTGAGAGACTGTCTGCAGCTGGGAAAGACCGAGAACCCCCAGGGAAAAAAGGACGGTTGGAGACTGTGGCTGAAACCTCTCTGGGTGTGCCAGCTAAGCAGCAGAGACCACGCCATTTTGGGCGATTGTTGCCGGCATCCAGAGACCAGCTACTAACCTGGAAACAAGGTATCTCAAGCAGCATGACTGCGTCAACTCAGACAAGCACTGCTTCTTCTCACGGAAAGGTTAGACATTCCCTAAAGGCGCGGTTTGCAATTCGGGTTGGAAAGAGGACCGAGCTCGCGCATGTGCGCGGGGCGAAATCTGCGCCCCACAGAGTCCGCAGCCGTTGAGACCAGCGCGACCCGCC
>NW_006295197.1:13146-13845 GCF_000327345.1 Myotis davidii | reverse complement strand
CGTCTGAGTTCTGTGTTCTGAGTTCTGTGTTCTAAGCTCTGTCTTCTAAGGTCTGTCTTCTGAGGTCTGCCTCCTGTTGTCTTGTTGCATCTGTATTTATACCAGTTGATTCCAATCCTATCAATCTCTATTCCAAAGGTTAGGGCGTTTCTTATCTCCAGTCCAGGGAGTAAAGATTACGTAGCTTAAGCATGATTGTTTGTAGTTAAAGTGATTAACTACCCGTCTGGCACTTAGTTAAGGAGTTTTATCCCCTCCCTGACTTCAGGGAAAAATCCCTACGTGGGGAAACAACTTTTCTCGGAGAGGTGACCTTGGTTAAAACACATAGTGCCAAGAAGGTGAGCAAATATATTAAAAACAGTATGCCATATATTCCAGGTCCCTTGAAACAGCAAGGATGGACTGGCTCCCGGCACACAAGCCACGCCCACCAGCCAATCATGAGCTAGTATGCAAATAAACCCAACCAAGATGGCGATGGCCATGGAGTTGGAGAGGACTGGAGGTTTGGGTTGCCACCAGTGATGGAGGAAGCTAAGCTTCCCATCTTCCCTGGCTGGCTGTGGGCTCCACTCAAGGCTATAAAGTTTCAATTATAGAAGATAAATAAATCCCAGATACCTGCTTCCAGCTGGCGTGGCCTCTGCTCAAGGAGGGGCTGGGAGCCTGGGTTGCCCGGGGCCGTGGCTCGCTGGT
>NW_006295197.1:10961-12367 GCF_000327345.1 Myotis davidii | reverse complement strand
TGTGGCCCTGTAAACAAAATTCATGCATAGGAAGGGAGTTTCCCTCAGCCCAGCCTGCACCCTCTCTAATTGGGGACCCCTAGAGGGATGTCCGACTGCCCTAGAGGGATGTCCGACTGCCGTTTTAGGCCTGATCCCTGTAAACCAGCAGTAGGACATCCTTCGAGGGGTCCCAGATTGGAGAGGCTGCATGCCAGGCTGAGGAACACTTCCTCCCCTGTGCACGAATTTCATGCACCAGGACACTAGTCCTATATAATAATAAGCTAATATGCAAATGGTCATCATGCCCTCACGTCGTCATGTAATGGCTCAGACACTCAACATTGGGGAGAGAGAAATGGGGACCAGCCAGACACAAATGAGCTCACCAGAGAGGAATGGGGACCAGCCAGGCTGTGGCCTGGCAGTGGGTCAAGCTGCCTGCCCCATGGTCCCGGGTGCCAGCGGCTGGGGCTGCGACCCAGGATAGGGACAGGTCACACAGCCTGTGGTCCCAGGAGCCAGCGGCTGTGCCTGTGTCTGCGGCCTGGGAGATGGACAAGCCACATGTCCCGGGCACCAACAGCTGTGGCTGTTACCTGGGAGAGGGACAAGCTGTCTGCCTTGCAGTCCTGGGTACCTGTGGCTGTGGCCTGGATGAAGCCGCCCATCCACAGTTCCCTGTGACTGCAGCCGGCCTGGGCAAAGCCAGTCTGGGTCCTGAGTGACTGTGGCCAGCCAGAGGGAGGGAAGCCTGGGTCCCAGGTGCCTCTAACTGACCAGGGGAGGGAATCCTGGGTCCTAGGTGTTGGGTGAGGCAGAGGCAGTAGGGGCTATCAGGCCAGCAATTAGGGGCAATCAGGCTGGTAGGGGAATAGTTAGGGGCGATCAGGCAGGAAGGCAGAGGTTGTTAGTGGCAATCAGGCTGGCAGAGGTGGTTAGGGGCGATCAGGCAGATAGGCAGAGGGTTTAGGGGTGATCAGGAAGGCAGGCAGGCAAGCAGTTAGGAGCCAGCAGTCCCAGATTGTGAAAGGCAGTTGGAAATCCCCCGAGGGGTCCTGATTTGGAGAGGGTCCAGGCTAGGCTGAGGGATGCCCCTCCCCCCATGCACAAATTTTATGCACCAGGCCTTTAAAATATATACCGAATCTAATAAAAGAGAAACAGGCAAATTGACCGCATCTCCACTACACTGCAGCCACGCCCACCAGCCAATCAGAACAACTATATGCAAATTAACCCAACCAAGATGACGGCTGGCAGCCACAGAGCTGGAGCAAGCAGGAGGCTTGGTTGACCAGGCGATGGAGGAAGCCAAGCTTCCCGCCTGCCCTGAGATGGGGGTGGCTTCTGCTCATGGCAACAAAGTTTCAATTATAGAAGACAAATAAATCCCAGATACCTGTTTCCAGCCACCCTCCACT
>NW_006295197.1:9980-10840 GCF_000327345.1 Myotis davidii | reverse complement strand
ATGCTCAATGCAGGAGCTGTCGCATGGTGGTCAGTGTGCTCCCAGGGGGAGCTCTGCTCAGCCACAAGCCAGGCTGATGGCTGCCAGCACAGCGGTGTTGGCAGGAGCCTCTCCTGCCTCCTCAGCAGCACTAAGGATTTCCAACTGCAGTTTAGGCCTGCTCCCTGCTGGCAAGTGGACATCCTCCAAGGGCTCCCAGGCTTCCAGAGGAATGTCTAACTGCCAGCTTAGGCCCAATCCCCCAGGGAGTGGGCCTAAGCCAGCAGGTGGACATCCCCTGAGGGCTCCCAGGCTGCCAGAGGGATGTCTAACTGCCAGTTTAGGCCCAATCCCCCATGGAGGGGTCCCAGACTGTGAGATGGCACAGGTCGGGCTGAGGGATCCCCTCTTCCGAGTGCACAAATTTTTGTGCACCAGACCTCTAATTAATACACACACACACACACACACACATAGTGCGGCCTTGACTTACAAGTGTCCCGACTAATGAGTTTTTTGAGATACGAGCCATCTCTTGGCCAATTTTTTGCTTTGAGTTGCGAGCCAGCTTCAGATACCCCACCGCTAGTTGGCGCAGTGAACTTCACAGTGAATGCCACAACATCAGCCCAGCATCACGTGTCTCACTTGTTCACCTTAAGCGATAAGCTCTTACTTGAAGCATCAGTGTTGTGCTCGCATTTGTGCTTGCAGTTATTTTGCAAAACTTCGTTTTTTGGTCACCACAGAAGTCTGTCCACCTCTAGAGTTTCCAGTTTCATCAGCCAATAGATTTCCTATTGTTCTGACCAGTCTGGATTGAGTTTTTGTTATTGGCAACACAAAGGCACTTGACTGACACATCTTCCTCCTGATTCCCA
>NW_006295197.1:5122-9688 GCF_000327345.1 Myotis davidii | reverse complement strand
TATTGAGATCCCACCTACTTTGTTCTTTCTCAGGATTGCTGCAGCTATTCGGGGTCGTTTTTTATTCCAGATGAATTTTTGGAGAGTACGTTCTAGGTCTGTGGTAATGGTGAAAATTGATTTGACATACGAGTAATTTGAGTTATGAGCTCCGTCACGGAACAAATTAAACTCGTAAGTCAAGACCCCACTGTATATATGTAGCTAAGCAACCAGCTGACTGGCTGGTAGGTATGATGCACACTAACCACAGAGGGCAGATGCTCAACACAGTAGCTGCCAAGCGATAGCAACTTTAAAGAGTGCTTTCTCTCACTCTTGGACCCCTTGATGGATGTCAGACTGCCAGTTTGTTCTGATTCCTGCAAGCCAGACTGAGGGACCTAACCTGATGGAGGGACCCCATTCACTTCACAGATACCCTCTGAGCTCTGGCACTGCCCCAGGTGCGGGTGGCCAGGGAGGGACTGCAGGAGGTTGGCTCCAGGGTGTGTCCAGCCTGTATCACCCAGTCTCGCCCTGTGGGCCACTTTCTAATTTACTTTCAATGTGCATGAATCCATGCACTGGGCCTCTAGTATTTTAATAACTATGTATGGTGTCAGATGAGATGATTACTTATTGGGATGATCACTTTGTAAGGTACGTAAATGTCTAAGCTCTATGTTGTACACCTGAAACTAGTATAATATTCTATGTCAAATGTAATTGGAAACCAAATATTATTGGAACAAACTAGGTGTCCATCAACATGGACAAATTCAGAGGGCATTATGCTCAATAAAATAAGCCAGGAAAAAACTCCAAATACTGTATGTTTCACTCACATGTGAAATCTAAAGACATTTAATTAAAAAAAGGGTAGAATGGTGGTTTCCAGGTGCTGGGAAGTGGGGGAATTGTGAGATGGTGATCAAAGGATACAAAATTTGAGTTTTAAGATGAATAATTTCTAGGGATCTAATGACAGAATGACTACAGTTACTAATATTCAATTGTATGCTTGATGTTTGCTGAGAGCAAATCATAAAGTTTTCACCAGAAAACAAAAATAGGAGCTATGTGAGGTGATGGATATTGATACATTTATTAACTTAATCATGCAGACATTTACACAGTGTTATCCTATATCAAATCATTATCTTGTATACTTTAAATATATACAATATTTTTTTGCTAATTATATCTCAATAAAGCAGGAAATAACAACAAAACATTGCCAGGGACTGAAAAAGAGGTGCCCTAACCCTAGGAAAAAAGGAGGAAAAAACCTGGCTGGTGGAACAGGCTGCTATGAAGTTAATCTATAATTATAGTATCTTTGTTTGCATGTGTAACTGAAAGAATCAGGAGGAATGATAGGGAGTGAGGTTTCTGAAGAAAGGAGGGAGGACTTAAGGTGGACTTCAAATGACCCCTGACTGGGTAGAACAGTTTCCACTTTGCTCCTTTAAATGCTCTTGTCCCAAGTGGTGGAGTGGACACTGGCCAGTTAATAAAGGCTCTCTAAATTTAAAAATAAAAAAATAAAAAATAAATGCTCTTGTCTTCTCAGAGCACCCTTGACAATTTTCCTCTAGAAAAAATGTTTAAAAAATGATTTTTAAAAAATATTTTTCATTTTTTATAGCATTACAGATGTCTCCCCCCCACAACTCCCCCTCCTAACATCTATACCCACAAAGGTCTTCACCATCTGATTTCTCATGTCTATGGGCTATCCATATAAGTATATGTTCTTTGATTTATCTCTTCTCATCCCCCCAACCCCACATCAAGGTACATAAGTTTGTTCCTAGCTTCAGGTCTTTTTTTTTTTGGTCAATTAATTTTGTTCATTAGATTCCACAAATAAGTGAGATCATGTGATATCTGTCTTTCTCAGTTGGCTTATTTCACTTAGAATAATATTCCCTAGGTCCATTCATGCTGTTCCAAAGGGTAAGAGATCCCTCTTTTGTTTTTTTACAGCTGCATAGTATATTCCACTGTGTATATGTCCCACAGCTTTTTTATCCATTCATCTACTGGAGGACACTTGGGCTGTTTCCAAATCTTAGCTATTGTAAATAATGCTGCTATGAACACAGGGGTGCATATATTCTTTCTGACTGGTGTTTCAGGGTTTTTATGATATATTTCCAAGAGTGGAATCACTGGGTCAAACGGAAGTTCCATTTTTAATTTTTTGAGGAAACACCACACTGTTTTCATAGTGGCTGCACCAATCTTGATTCCTACCAGTGAACTAGTGTTCCCTTTTCCCCACATCCTTGTCAGCACTTGTTGTTTGTAGATGTTTTGATGATAGCTATTCTGAAATGTGTGAGGTGACATCTCATGGTGGTTTTAATGTGAATTTCTCTGATGGTTAGTGACTGAGCATTTTTTCATACGTGTCTTGGCCATTTGTATGCCCTCTTTGGAGAAATGTCTCTTCAGGTATTCTGCCCATTTTTAAATTGCATAAGTTGTATGTTTTCTTATATATTTTGGATATTAACCCCTTATCACATATTTCATTGGCTATTATGTACTCCCATACAGTGGGCTTCTTTTTCATTTTTCTCTGCAGAAGCTTTTTATTTTGATATAGTCCCATTTATTTATTTTCTCCTTTATTTCCTTTGCCCTATCATATCAACTAAAATTCTAGACATATCAACTAAAATTCTGCTACGTGATATGTCTGATATTTTACTTCCTTTGTTTTTTTCCTAAGATTTTTATGGTTTCATGCCTTACATTTAAATCTTTCATCCATTTTGAGTTTATTCTTGTGTAAGGTGTAAGTTGGTGGTCTAGTTTCATCTTTTTGCATGTGTCTGTTTGGTTTTCCCAACACCATTTGTTGAAGAGGCTGTCTGTACTGTATTTTATGTTCTTGCCTCTATTGTCAAATATTAATTGATGGTAATGGTGCGGGTCAATTTTTGGCGTTTCTGTTCTGATTCATTGGTTTGTATGCCTATTCTTGTGCCAGTACCAAGCTGTTTTGGTTATAATGGCCTTGTAGTATAGTTTGATATCCAGTATTGTGGTCCCTCCAACTTTGTTCTTTATCAACATTTCAGAGTCTTTTATGGTTCCATATAAATTTCTGGAGTACTTGTTCTAGTTCTATGAAGTATGCCTTTGGTACTTTAATAGGGATTACATTGAATCTATAGATTGCTTTGGGTAGTATAGATTTTAATGATGTTAATTCTTCCAATCCATGAGCACGGTATATGTTTCCATTTGTATCTTCCTCTATTTCTTTTTTCAATGTCCTATAGTTTTCTAAGTAAAGGTCTTTTATATCCTTGGTTAAGTTTATTCCTAGCTATCTTATATTTTGTTGTTGTTGTTGTTGCAATGATTTGTTTGTTTCTCTTCCAGAGAGTTCATTATTGGTGTATGAAAATGCTATCAATTTCTGGATGTTGATTTTGTATACTGTTACCTTGCTGAATTCATTTATTAAGTCTGGTAGTTTCTTGATGGATTCTTATGGTTTTCTATGTATAATATCACGTCATCTGTGAATAATGAGAGTTTAACTTTCTCCTATACAAGTTGGATGCCTTTTATCTCTTCTTGTCTGATTGTTGTGGCTAAGACTTCCAGTACTGTGTTGAATAGGAGTGGTGAAAGTGGACATTGTTGTCTTGTTACTTTTTTTAAGGGAAGCTCTTCCAGTTTTTGCTCATTGAATATTATGTTGGCTGTAGGTTTTTCATATATGACTTTTATTATGTTGCGTTATGCTCCCTCTATTCCCATTTTTCTGATTTTTTTTTTTTTACCAAGATGAATGCTTGGTAAAATTCTCCTGTAAATCCATCTGGTCCAGGATTTCAATTTGTTTATGTGATATATCATGTTTATTTATTTGAGAATATTGTACCAGCCTTGCATCCCTGGAATAAATTCTCTTGGTCATGGTGCCTGATCTTCTTAATATATTGTTGGATCCAATTTGCTGATACTTTGTTGAGGATTTTAGCATCTCTGTTCCTCAGGAATATTGGCTGGTAATTTTCTTTCTTTGTAGTGTCTTTAACTGGTTTTGGAATTAAGATAATTCTGTTTTCATAAAATGTGCATGGTAGTATTCCTTCCTCTTTAATTTTTTGGAATAGTTTGAGGAAGATGAATGCTTGGTAAAATTCTCCTATAAATCCACCTGGTCCAGGACTTTTGTTTGCTAGGAGTTTTCCTTATTAGTGCTTCAATTTCTTCAGTTGTTATTGGCTTACTAAGGTTGTCTGATTCTTCCTGATTGAGTTTTGGAAAATTGTATGTTTCTAAGAATTTGTCTATTTCACCAAGGTTGTCCATTTTGTTGACATATAGTTGTACATAGTATTTGTTTACAATCCATTGTATTTCTTTTTTAAAAATTAAATCTTTATTGTTCAGATTATTGCAGTTGTTCCTCTTTTTTCCCCCATAGCTCTCCTCCACCCAGTTCCCACCCCACACTATGCACTCTGCCCTTACCCCTCCCACTGTCCTCATCCATAGGTGAACGATTTTTGTCCAGCCTCTTCCTGCACCCCACACCCCTTTCCACCAAGAATT
>NW_006295197.1:445-3681 GCF_000327345.1 Myotis davidii | reverse complement strand
CTTGAGTTCAGAGCAGTCGGGGGCTTGTGACTCCCTCCCGATTCAAAAAGACAGCCGTGTCCTCAGTTGCCAGCCCTTGCCGCATGCGCCTCCGTACCTCTGCACTTCAGCACCTCCTCTGAGTCTCAGTGTGCTTTTCTCTTTCCTTCTAGTTGTAGAATTTCCACTCAGCCAGCCTTCCTGTAGTTCTAGATGATGTCCGTTTTGTTTTTTAGTTGTATTTTTTAAGTTGTTTTGGGAGGCAGTAATTTCCGGTGTTTACCTATGCCGCCATCTTGGTTTCTCCCTCCATTGTATTTCTGTGGTGTCCATTTTTAAAGCACCTCATTCATTTTTTATTTTATTTATTTGGGTTCTCTCTGTTTGTTTATTGATGATCCTGGCTAGGGGTTAATCAATCCTATACCTTCAAGAACCAGCTTTTGGATTCATTGATCTTTTGTAGTGTATTTTTTAATTTTATTCTCTACCAGAGGCCCAATGCACAAAATTTGTGCACAGGGGTCAGGGCGTCCCTCAGCCTGCTCTGCACCCTCTCCATTCCGGGACCCCCTCGAGGGATGTCCGACAGTCTCTCACAGTCCAGGATCACTGTCTTCTAACTGCTCACCTGCCTCCCTGCCTGATCACCCCAACCCCTCTACCTGCCTGCCTGCCTGATCACCCCATAACCACCTCCACCTACCTGCCTGATCTCCCCTAACTGCTCTCCTGATGGCCTGATTGCCCCTACCACCTCTGCCTCACCCAACACCTGGGACCCAGGATTCCTCCCTCCAGCCAGTTGCAGGCACCTGGGACCCGTGCTTCCCTCCCTCTGGCTCACTGCAGGCACCCAGGAGCCAGGCCAGGCCACCCACCCCTACCCGCCGGCTGCAGCCACAGAGAACTCTGGGCAGGTGGCTTCACCTGGGTTGCAGCCGTAGGCGCTCGGGATCACGGGGTGGGGGCGGGCAACTTGTCCCTGTCCTACACCATCCCTTCAAGACTGAAACGTGGTCACTGTTTTATTCCTTCTTTGAAAATCTTATCAAAAATTTTATGGGCCCCATTCTAATTGGAAGCATGCAAAGAATTCTGGGAAATATATTTTTTCTGAGCCAATTTGACATGGGACAGAGGTTTCACGGTCCAGCCCTTAGCAACTTGGCATACATTTACAATTCCAACTAAAAAAAAGAGCAAAGCCTTGCTTACACCTATCATAATGCAACTATCCCATGTACACTGAGAACATGCTAACCCTCTTCATAAAATGAGATACAAATCCCTTTATCCATTTTGGGCGACGTTCATGTGTCCTGAGTCCTCTTTGACATCTGTAACGCATACACTGAAATAAAAGTGACCATAATTAATACATCTTATGCAACTAGAAAGGAATTGAGGGAAAGGAAGGTAAAAAACTGGTTAGTATAAGCTAGGATAGATTGATATCAAAATAAAGAAGATATACTGATGACTATTAGAGTCCTGTGTTTTGCAACTGGTCTTGTGGTCATAACTGGTGTTTTCCACTATCTTCAACCACTACCCAGTCCATATACTCACTGTTCCCAGCAAGCTGCTTAACTGATTGAGATTCCTTACCTGTTTGAGTGACTCAATTCTCATTTCTGGAAGGTCTGGATCATTAGCATTCCTGTTTATATGGATTTCCATAGTTTTTCATTGATTTTATTCACAGGATATGGGAATACTATGATGTATCCCTGGGTAACTCCTTCATTACAAACCCCCATTTTGTGCAGCAATGAAATTTTCTCTCGATAGGATCTACCAGCTCAATAAGTATTCTAACCCCCATCTTTTCATATGGGTTCAGTGGCATGAGTAACCCAAAGTATCTAAGTGGAAATCTCAAGTACAAGTTTAATGGAATCATTGTTAACTCCCACAGTGGAAGGATTCATTTATTTGAAAATTAAGCCATTTGAAGCAGGAGATCCTAGTCCATTGGGACAGGAAGCAAGAATTGCACTAGTGCTTTAGTACGGGAATCATGAGAGTATTCACACACACTTTCACTTCTTGATTCCTGACCATTTGAATCTAAGGTATGGGAGAAAGAGTATCATATCTTGTATGCTGATTTAGAGCACATACCACATGACCGAGGTCATTGTCCTTCTCTAATAGATGATGTCATCTAGCTGGCTTCATTTGTTATTGTTGTTAATCTTCACCCAAGGGTATTTTTTCCATTGATTTTTATACAGTGGATGGGAAGGAGTGCCCATTGTATGCCGCGCACGTCGATAAATACAGAACATGAATGCGAATCAATGCCGTGTTAGTATTGGGATTAAGCAGGCTCTTTTCGCCTCCTCATCTATGTGAGAGAGACACATCAATTGGTTGCCTTCCGCATGTGCCCCAACTGGGCCAGGAATTGAACCTACAACCCCTTTAGGTGTGTGGGCCGATGATCTAACCACTGAGTGACACTGACCACCAAGGCCATTCTACTCTGAATTAGGCCAGCTGCTTCACAGTGATTGCAAACATGTTTAGAACTTTGAATTTTGTGAGTGTCAGTCCATTGCTATACTTTGGTGTGAAAAAAATTGTATGGGCAGAAGGGATGTTATGTAGAATATTATGGTGGTAGATATGATGGTTCAGAACTCCTTGGATGGCAGCTTTGGCAAAAGCATTTCAGGAAAGGAAAGTGAAGCTCTATTTAGAGTCTGTTTTTATTCCTGTGATAATAATGTTTATCAACACAATTTCCCTTCCATGATAGAAGCAGTCCATAATAATCAATCTAAAACCACGTATCTCACTAGACCCCCTGATAAATGGTGCCATATTGTGTTGATATCCAATGTAGCTGTAGTGATATAAGTAACATTAAGTAAAGATACATGTTTCTGAGCACAAGTATAACCTCCATCCCAGCTGGCATGGACACCTTTTCATGAACACATTAAACAAAGATGGGTATTGGGGGTGGGGGATACCCACTGACTTCCACAGAATGCATCATCTTATCCACCTAATACTTTACTTTGCTGATGTTGCTCTTTGACCAAAATTTCATGGAACACAAATCCTTCACACTGTGTTCACACTTGCATGGGTGTACACATACTTCTTCCCTACATCATTTTATTACCTGTTTTACAATTGTGTTGCTTCCAATGGACATTCAGATAAACCATTAGATATCCATGAACAAGGTTAGATTTATAACTTTGTCCCCACTGCTTCTTGTATACAAAGTATTCTCTGGC
>NW_006295197.1:0-389 GCF_000327345.1 Myotis davidii | reverse complement strand
GCATTTTCTGTTAAGGTTATCCAATGGCAGTTATTATTGTTTAGAGAGCTATAATCTCTGACTGATACAGATATAGATATGAAGAATTTGCTTTTATACAATAAAATTCAAAGAAATTAAGAACATTTGAAGTTGATTATCTGGTCTAGTAGAGGTAAAGGCAGCTAAAATCCAATTTGTATTCTAGAGGGGGAATATGAGATGAAATAATGAAATAAAACTCATAACATTAAATTAAATGACAAAATAACTAATTAAGTGGTCCTCTGAAATATAGAGCCTTTTGAAGGCATGGCTGACATGGAGAGAAGGCTGGAGGTTTCAAGAAATTCAGAGTTTGTGCCATGAGCTGAAAGCTTGTGATGGCATTAGAATGCTTAAGGAAAAGA
>NW_006295196.1:11426-12324 GCF_000327345.1 Myotis davidii | reverse complement strand
TGTGATGCCACCAGCTTTCTTCTTGCTCAAGATTGCTTTTGTTGCCCTCCAGTGGTCGGCAAACTCTGGCTCGCGAGCCACATGGGACTCTTTGGCCACTTGAGTGTGGCTCTTCCACAAAATACCGACTTCAGTGCATGGCCATGAAGTTTCAGTCGCACTGTATGTGTGCGCCGGCACGTGGTATTTTGTGGAAGAGACATACTCAAGGGGCCAAAGAGCCACGTGTGGCTCGGGAGCCGCAGTTTGCTGACCACGGCCCTAGCCCATTTGGCTCAGTGGATAGAGCCTCAGCCGGCAGACTCAAGGGGTTCAGGTTCGATTCTGGTCAAGGGCATGTAGGTTTGTTGCAGGCACATACCCAATATGCAGTGTACAAGTGGCAGCTGATTGATGTTTCTCTTCCATCGATGTTTCTAACTCTCTATCCGTTTCCCTTCCTCTCTGTAAAAAATCAATAAAATATCTTTTTTAAAAAAGATTGCTTTTAGTGATGGAGGTCTTTTGATTCCATTTCCAGATTTTCTATTCATTTCTTTGTAAAATACCATTGGAGTTATTGGGATTGCATTTATTTTTTATTTTTTTTAATTTTTATTTTTTTGCAACAAATAGAAAAGTTAATTTATTTCTTTGACATTAAATATATTTTCTTCCAATTAATAAGATGTAATTTCTCACAAATAAGTGGGGTGTGGGGGGGACCCTGAAAATCTTAAAGGAAAAACCATTGAGAGAAAAATGTTAAATGATACTTCAAGATTTTGTAACTTTCAAATTCTGTCAAACATATCACTTGAAATTTCACTTGTCAAAAAAACAAAACCCTCCAAAACCGTATTTACATATCCATTATTGCAGGTATCTAATTATTCAAAAATATAAAAAAAAATAAAAA
>NW_006295196.1:10302-10837 GCF_000327345.1 Myotis davidii | reverse complement strand
GTTTATTGTGCATCCTGTAACTTTTCTGATTTTAATTCTTCATTCTTCTTTTATCTTCACCCGAATAGTGAGGATATTTTTTCCACTGATTGTTTCTTTAGTGAGAGAGTAGAAGACAGAGAGAAAGAGAAAACTCGATTGGCTGCCTCTCACATGTTGCCTCTACTGTGATTGGAACGGACCTGCAACCCAGGTATGTACCTTTGAGTGGGAATCAGACCCTAGCCCTCCAGTGCACAAGGCAGCACTGACATCAGTGAAGCACCGTGGCTAGGTGTATTTATTTATTCTTTAAATTATTCATTTATTTGTTTAAATATATGTACTGTATATTTCCTAGAGGAAGAGGATAGAGAGTCATTGATCCGCTGGCTCCTTCATGACCCCCCACTGGTGATTGAGCTTGCAACCAGTGCAGGTGTCCTAACAAAGAATCAAATTGTGACCTCCTTTCAGTGATGCCAAGGCTCAGTCAGTGAGACATACCAGGCAGCATTTACTTAGAGACAGTAAGGAGACAGAGAAGGGGAGGGAG
>NW_006295196.1:8743-10185 GCF_000327345.1 Myotis davidii | reverse complement strand
ATCATAGTAAAACAAAGACTTATATTTTTGATATTTATTTTATATATTTAAATGCCATTTAACACAAAAAAATCAACCAAAAAATTGAGTTCACATGTCAACTCTGACACGTGTGTCAGAGGTTCGCCATCACTGTCCTAGTTTATGAGTCCATGCTCAATCAGTGAGACATACCGGGAAGCATTTATATTGATTTTATGCTCTATCCACTGAGCCAAACCGGTTTTGGAAAGATTTATATTTTTGATATTTATTTAATATACTTAAATGCCATTTAACAAAAATCAACCAAAAAATTGAGTTCACATGTCAACTCTGACACGTGTGTCAGAGGTTCGCCATCACTGTCCTAGTTTATGAGTCCATGCTCAATCAGTGAGACATACCGGGAAGCATTTATTTATTGATTTTAGAGACAGCAAGGGAGAGAGAGAAACAAAGAGAATGAGGCATTGATGTGCTGTTCTGCCCATCTGTGCATTCATTGTTTTTCCCCTTCATGTGCCCTGATGGGTGATCAAAACCACAACCTTGGGGCATGAGGGCCACATGCTCAACGACTGAGCCACCTGGACAGGATTCTGAATTTGTTTATTAATTTCAGGAGCTCATAGTGGGATCTTGACAAATTTCTCTATGGAGGGTCATGTCATCTCCTAACATCAACATCTCTTATGATTCTTTGTGGTTCATAGTGACAGGTGTAATGTCTTATCTTTAATTTCTTTTTTTACTTATTTGAGGCTTGGGTTTTGTTTGTGTGTTTTTGCTTTAGTGTAGCTAACAGCTTGCACATTTTTATACCTTTTTTTGAAATATACCTTTTAGGTATTCCTTTCTTTTGTCTTTTATTTATGTTTGGTCTAATATTTATGGTTTCTTTCCTCTGAAACCTTTGGTTTACTTTCCTGTTGTGTTTCTAGTTTCCTGATGTGCCATTTTATGTTCCTTGAGATTTTTTGTGACAATGTAGTCATTTATCTCTGTAACATTTCTCCTTAGAATTACATTTTCTTTCTTTTTTTTAAAAATATATCTACTGATTTTTTACACAGAGGAAGGGAGAGAGAGGGATAGAGAGAAACATTGATGATAGAAAAACATCGATTCAGCTGCCTCCTGCGCACTCCCTACTGGGGATGTGCCCGCAACCACGGTACATGCCCTTGACCGAAATTGAAACTGGGACCCTTCAGTCCTCAAGCCAGTGCTCTATCCACTGAATCAAAGGGCTCTGTTAAATTTCAAGAGACTTACTGAACTTAAGCAATAAGAAATAAATTTCCCTAGCCTGAAGTACACAGCCCAAACCTGTCTCAGAGAGATGATCTCAGTGAAGTAATGTCACTGTGAAACTCTGGGCCAGGGAATGATTTCCAAAGGCCTTTTCCAATCTACTCAGAGCCAACTGATCATAAGTGCTAAAGCAGTGCATGGTCAGC
>NW_006295196.1:1847-8151 GCF_000327345.1 Myotis davidii | reverse complement strand
TTTAAAAAAGATATTTTTATTAATTTCTGAGAGGAACGGGGGGGGGGAGGGCGGGCATTAATAATGAGAAAGTTTCACTGATCAGCTCCCTCCTGCATGCCCCCTACTGGGGACTGAACCCAAAAAAAACTGGGCATGTGCCTTTGAATGGAATGGAACCTAGAACCTTTCAGTCTGCAGGCTGACACTTGCTTTATTATTTACTTATTTATTTACTTAGTTATTATTAACCCTGTTTTTGACCTTAGGTACCTTCAAATGTGTTTGCTCAGCCAGTTTTCTGTCATCCTTTCTATGCAGTTGTCCTTATTTGGTATTCTGTATTACTGTTTGTCTCATGGTACTTTTATTCCCATTTCCTCTGGGATTTTTTTTCATGGATAGCTGTCTACTTACTCTGGGGAAAGATTCTCTATCTCTGATTCTGTCATCTTGATGATGTCACTCACGTAGGTCTTTTGCCTGTGATCCCTTTTGTGGTTTGTTTTCTAGGACAGTGCTGACCATACCTCGTTTTAGTTTTTCTTTTAAGATTTCCATCATTTATCTCATGCTATGGTTCAACTTGGATTTAAGAGGCAAAATCTTTTGTGCAGCACAGGAGAAACATGACGTTATCAATGACAGGGTAGACCCAGAGGCAGTCCTACCTTGGTGAAGGATTCTGGGGGCAGTTTTCATGCCTGGGTTCTGTTACGTTCATAACTAGGAAGCCATTTTGATCAACAATGTTTTGTTACCATTGCCTACTCCTCACCCAATTCTACTTCTACTTGCTTAATGTTGACACTTTTCAGTTTTAATACTGATTATTCTACTCGGATTCCCAGCCCATGGATAACCTTAACCTCTTTCAACTTTACACCTCTACCTCTATCACACATATTGGCTTTACTGCACGCCAGTGTTCTTGCATGCCTGCAGAGCCTTAGAGTGCACCCGTATTATATTGACGCTGAAGATCCCGTGCTTTACTATGATTGATATTTTATTGGTTTCAGCACATTCAAATTATTTAACACAGATTCATATCGCCAGTCTGAAAGGTCCTAAAGGAAGCCATTTGTGGAGTAATAACGAGCAGACCCTCCTCCTTTTCTTGCCAGCCAATGATTCTGTTCTCCATTGGTGAGATTTTCCTCATTCAGTGACCTTTTGGGCCATGTTATATATTTAACAGCCATTTCCCGAGAGTCTCACTGCCTTGTCTTGAAAATCATTGTATTAAATCATGTCCAGTTGTGACATAAACAGTTGTGGTGAAGATATTCTGTATTTTTAGGTCAACATGCACTTCACCTAGGTTTCTTTTCTTCAGGTTGCTGCTGTGGAGCAGAGAACTTGGCGGAAACGACTGAGCAGAAGGTTTCTGTAAGATTGTCACAGGCAAGGAATCCCAGGTTAGCCTTGTCTTCCCAGGAGAGTCACCCCTGTGAGAGTTGTGGGCTAGTCTTGGGAAACATTTTCCACACGATGGAGCTGCAGGGAACACAACACGGACAGATACTGTTGAAGTGTGGGGCATGTGCAAAACGATTTTATTTCCGTGCAAAATTTCACCAGCAGCATATGAGAGAGAAGTCTTTCATTAGAGGTGTGGACAGGATGTCACTTGCAAACAGTTGCAATTTCAATGTATCCCAGAATAGTTTCACATGCAGGGAGGTTGGGCAGGGTGTCCTTGCAGGGTCAGGACATTTCCAACTAAAGGCTATTCAGGCCAGGAACAGTCCAAGTGTAATTTCGACATGTGGGGTGACGTTTCAAAAGAGAAAAAATTATTACAGTAGAAAAGAATGTCAGAGAGACATTAGTTGCACCCACACGTTTATTCAGGAAAAAGGTGTCCATCTTGGAAGTGGGTGTTTTGTGTCCTCTGAATGTGGAAAATATTTTACCAAATTATCTAGCTTTCATTACCAACAAAGAGGTCACACGAGAGAAACACCTTATGAATGCAGTGAGTGTGGGAAAGCTTACACCAGTAGCACTGGACTTCGTCGTCATCAGAGATTTCATACGGGAGAAAAGCCTTATCAATGCAGTGAATGTGGGAAATCTTTTACCCAGAGCAGTACCCTTCGTTATCATCAGATAGTTCATACAGGAGAAAAGCCTTATAAATGCAGTCAATGTGGAAAATCCTTTAAAAGTAGCAGTGGTCTTCAATATCATCAGAGAGTTCATACGGGAGAAAAGCCTTATAAATGCAGTGAATGTGGAAAATCTTTTGCACGGAGCAATGCCCTTCGTGATCATCAGAGAGTTCATACAGGAGAAAAGCCTTATAAATGCAGTGAATGTGGCAAATCTTTTACAAGGAACAGTGGTCTTCAATATCATCAGAGAGTTCACACTGGAGAAAAGCCTTACCAATGCAGTGAATGTCAAAAATCTTTTACCACTAAGACCGTACTTCATCATCATCAAAGACTTCATACAGGAGAAAAGCCTTATAAATGCAGTGAATGTGGCAAATCTTTTACAAGGAACAGTGGTCTTCAATATCATCAGAGAGTTCACACTGGAGAAAAGCCTTACCAATGCAGTGAATGTCAAAAATCTTTTACCACTAAGACCGTACTTCATCATCATCAAAGAGTTCATACAGGAGAAAAGCCTTATAAATGCAGTGAATGTGGCAAATCTTTTACAAGGAGCAGTGGTCTTCACTATCATCAGAGTTCACACTGGAGAAAAACATGAGTGCAATTAATATGAGGTATCTCTCAGCCAAATTTCTAAATTTGCTCTGCACGTATGAGTCCAAATGTGGGAAATTTCTTAGATGTGTTGGAAATGTAGTTTCTTAGTACTTAACATTAGTATAAGAAAATGTGTGTATCCTCACTTTTCTGAATTGTATCTGATACATTTAATCACCTACATTATGTATAGTTCCCATAAATGTTCTTGTGTTTGTTTTTATGTTGGAACACTGTAATTATGTTGCACGTTCTAACATACAGAGATAGCCTGCCAGATCTATGTCACTGCATATTTCTGTTGTAGATGGTATTTCACCTCAACCACCTGTAAGGTCCCTACAAATGGCATCAATCACCATCCCCATGTGCCCGGGGAAGCTAACTCTGTTTTCTTTTTTGTTGAAGAAAATGAGGAATACCTGAACCCAAAGTTTTCTTGTTTCCCTGTCATGGGTTGCCACATAGGACTCAGTACTGTTGGCCCCAGTAAACATAATGTTGCAGAGGGAATGGTTTCCCTGAATGCCAGTGATGAATTTATTGAGTGGCTGAGTCATCAGTGTAAGAACTGCCAGTCTCATGTCTCTTTAGTTTGTACAATAATAAAGGCTTTTTCGTAATACTTCTTTAATCTTAGGTGTTCTATTTACTGTGTGGGTTAGCTTTAAGGAGATCGGGGCTCTCCAAGCATGATGAGGTGAACAACTTTTATGGGGTCTCAAACATTTCTGCCCTTGGGGGAACAGTATGGTGCAGGATTAGCTCAGGAGTTTTTGGCAAATTTACACTACTGCCCATATTTTTCTAGGAAATACTCTGGACTCTCTAATCCTCATGTGATGTCTGGATGCTTGGAGACATAGCAGTCACTCCAAAGAGGAGGTAGCTGTGACAACCTCAGTTATGTCTGGGAGCATGAATTTTATTTCTTGTTTGCAAGAGATGCCAATACATGTGAAGGGAATCTCTTGCCCAGGTCTTTCAAAGGTACATGTCCCCTACTGCCTACAATTTCACGGTTGATGGTCACTGGTTTGAAGACCAGAACAGTAATGGGAAACCCTTTCACTCTAGAGACACTGACCTAATTGTTGTTGTGTTGGAAGCCAATTCCAGCATGTCAGCAGGGCTGAATCACCTGGAAATGGCTGAGGGCATTTTCCCAAACCTGAAAAGGATGCATAAAATGATTGCTTGCTGCCAGACAGCTGAGGGCATTTCAGTCTACATGTTATTGCCTCCTGCTGGCCAAACCCCTGAACAGCTGAGGGCAATTTCTCCAATCTGACAATGGATTCTATATACCAAAACCTGGCCTTTGATGTATATCTTTACTTTGCCTTAGGACAGTTTGTGTTAATAAAAAGCAAAGGGTCCTGAGACAAGAGAGAACTTGGTTTCTTTTTTTTTTTTTTAATATATTTTATTGACTTTTTTACAGAGAGGAAGGGAGAGGGATAGAGAGTTAGAAACATAGATGAGAGAGAAACATCGATCAGCTGCCTCCTGCAAACCCCCTACTGGGGATGTGCACGCAACCAAAGTACATGCCCTTGACCGGAATCGAACCTGGGACCCTTGAGTCCACAGGCCGACGCTCTATTCACTGAGCCAAACCGGTTAGGGCGAGAACTTGGTTTCTTTAGCCAAGCACCTCTGGCCCTCAAATGCCTTCGAAAATTATGTTTTGTCTCTGGAATCTTTCAGGATTTACACACAGCGCCTTCTCCAGATTCCTGAACCCTTCTGCTAGGTGGATTAAAAACACTGACATTGTTGGACCAGACTGCAGCCTATTAGATGAAATGGTCCTGATCTAACTGTGTATACAGGAATTATTTTGCGGAAAAGACTACAAGATCTGTGTGTACACCGATCTGAGGGACTCCAGGCATGTTTATTTTCTGTGGAGCAGTCATTGTCATTGATTATAATCAAGATGTTTTGTGGCTCCTGTAGCTTCTCAGATGTTCCCATCAGAGCCACTGGCAGCAAAACAAAGGTGGAGAAAAAGGTTGTCTTGACCAGGGATGTGGCTTTTGTGGGTTTTGGCGAAAGTTCTTTATTGTTTGTCACTTTTTCTGTGACTGAGATGAGCCTCTCGCCCAGAGGGCATATAAGGATGGGGATTGAATATATAATTGACAAAGCTGATTTTCCAAAATAGGTGAACATGCATTTCCTAAGTCAGTTTCCTCCTGTGAAAAACAAGTATGAGGTATGTCCATGCCAGAGCTGTTGGAGAAGGTCCAGTGGTAAGGTGTCCACATGCAATAACGCAGCTGTGCCTGCAGCCTGCCTTGGCTCCAGCAACTCCAGCCACTCCCTGCAGAGACCTTCCCAGGCAGGCACTTTTCACTCCCCCAATGCCCGCAAGCACCTTTGTCTTTGGGTGCATTTTAGTGAGAAATGGGACCTATAAAAAGCCACTGACTCTTCTGCATTGAGACAGGTGCTGTGGGCATTCAGATCTCATTGTGGTGTGGTCCATATCAAATTGCTGAAAAAGTTCATTGACAGAAAAATGAAGTAAGGTCTCCAAGTTTACACCACAGACAAGTGTCAGATTCAAGGGGCTGGATTTTAACTATTATTTTCTCATCGTCAGACACAGTCCTTAACTCAGATGTGCAGCCCTCACTGGAGCAGGTACAGTCTGAGGCCCAGGGTGGCTCAGCTGCAGCTCCTGTTTCCATGGTTGCAGTTATTCTTTTCCTCCCATTCCCTTTACACCTCAGAGCACTTGCCCTTGGCCTCCCTGTGTTCTGAGCAACACCATCATTTCTCAGCTAAAGTGGTTTCTCCAGGGGATCCTTCTTTCAGAGTGAGCTGCTGTTTGTCTGCCTCCCCTTTGATCCCATCACAGAGTATGACCCTCAGGAGACCTCGATAATTAGGGCTGGGTCTCTGCACTGATGCCCACATGTTGGGTGTCATGCTTCCATTCTATTTACTGGGGTGAATTTCATGCTTCAGTTGGACCCTTCAGTTTGACACTCACCCCTCAGGGGAGGATACACTTTGATATGAATTTTGCGACCTAATATTCGGAAGTGATGCTGGAATCCTACATGATCCTGGTCTCAGTGGACGGGTGCTCACCTCTTATTCATGCATAGCACCCACTGCCCATGTGATTCTCTCCTGTATATCCCTACTGGCTGAATGAGACAATGGCTCTCACCATGCTTTCCCTGCAGCCCAGATCATGTTCTGGATCCCAGTCCTCCTTCCCAACCTCCTGTGTCTACACCCTGGATCATTGGGTTGGAACAGGGTCCTTTTGAGTACAAGCCCTCACCGCAGTGCACAGCACACTGGGCCACAACTGAGGTCCTTACTGTGCTTTTCCTGACTATCTACCCTAACTGACTCTCCACACACATCATTTTTTGATTGTAGATTAAGTTGGCTTTTCAGATGATGGTGTTTGCCATTTCGGCCTGTTACTCTTTTTTGAGTCGTTTCCATATACTAAGCATGTCAAGCTCAAAGGCTAACAGGAGCCATATAAACAAGGTTTAAGTTTATGTGGGACACACACACACACACACACACACACACACAAAAGCTTAAATTTTCATAGAAATGTAGTT
>NW_006295196.1:0-675 GCF_000327345.1 Myotis davidii | reverse complement strand
TTTCTCACAACAACACCAAAAGCAATTGACTCATGTGAAGCAGGAGAATGTACATGAAGGGGTATCAGCATTTCCAGGGACTCAACTGATGGAAGACAGATTTATAAACACAAATGTAGAGCAGACCCAGAACCCAGCAAGCTACAGGTTTCTCCTTGCTTTCATAGAAGAGAAGAAAATGCTCAAGGCTCAGGTGACTTTGTTTTTAGCGTGTGTGTGCGTGCGTGTGTGTGTATGTGTGTGTGTTTAATCTTTACCTGAGGACATTTCTTTTTACCCTACCCCACTTTCCCTCTAAGATTCTAAAGTAATTCCATGCTTCCATGTCTCTGAATCCACTCCATTCATCAGCTTTTTGTTAATTAGATTCCAAATATGAGTGAGATCAAGTGATACTTTCTCTGACTGACTTATTTCACTGAGCGTGATGCTTTCAAGGCCCCTCCATGCTGTGTGAAAGGGTAAGAGATTCTTTATTTTTACTTCTGAATGCTATTCCATGGTATAAATGTACCACAGTTTTTTATCCGCTATTCTACTGTTGGATACTTGGGTAGTTTCCAGATCTTTGCTATTGTAAATTGTGCTGCTATGAACAGAAGGGCGCATATATCCAATCTGATTGTTTCAAGATTCTTAGGGTATATTCCTAGGAGTGGAATCACTGAATTAAAT
>NW_006295195.1:511-797 GCF_000327345.1 Myotis davidii | reverse complement strand
TAGGGGTGATCAGGAAGGCAGAGGCAGTTGGGGACAAGATCAGGCCTGCATGGGAGAGCAGTTGAGGGTGAGATCAGGCTGGCAGGGGAGGGCAGTTAGGGGTGATCAGCCAGGCAGGCAGAGAGTTAGGGGCAGGCTACCAGGGAAGAGCAGTTGGGCGTGAGATCAGGCTGACAGGGGAGGGCAGTTAGGGGCGATAAGGCAGGCAGGAAGAAGGGTTAGGGGCAATCAGGCAGACAGGCAGAGGCAGTTAGGGGGAATCAGGAAGGAAGGCAGGTGAGCGGCT
>NW_006295195.1:0-332 GCF_000327345.1 Myotis davidii | reverse complement strand
GGCATCATATTTATCTTATGGTTTCACCATGACTATTCTAGGACTTACAACTACAAGTTATCCAGACCCTAACTGACCTCCTGCAAGTCCTCAACTTTATCCACTGACCAGAAATTTGGCAACTGTATAGTTCAGAGATTTTTAACCAGTGTACCACAAAGATTTGTAAAAGGTGTAATACCTGACTGTTTAGCTGGGGTGTACTACCTCTTCTCCCTTCAATTGTAAAATTTAAAAAAATGACAACAGACAACATAACAATAGCCATCTGGTATGAGTGAATCAAAATTCTACCTATGTTTTTGTGCGATTGGCAAAAAATATATTTTTGG
>NW_006295194.1:0-255 GCF_000327345.1 Myotis davidii | reverse complement strand
GGCAATATGCAAATTGACCATCACACCCTCACAGTGGCAGCAGCAGAGGTGTGTTGGGGGCATCACCTTCCCCTGATCATTGGGTCATCTCTCACCCCTGAGGGCTCCCGGACTGGGAGGAGGCCGGGCTGAGGGACACACCACCCCCGCCACCAGTGCATGAATTTTCATGCACCGGGCCTTTAGTTTACTATAAAGGAAACATTTTTTAAATGTACTGGGATATATATATATATGTATATATGTATATATACA
>NW_006295193.1:0-884 GCF_000327345.1 Myotis davidii | reverse complement strand
TTGAAACTTTGTTGCGACTCCAGCCCTGAGATCTCGGCCGGCCAGCTGAACGCAGGTTTCTGGGTTTTGTTTAGCTTCTATATTTGTAGCAATGTTTCTTAGAGAGCAGCTCAGAGCCCAGCAGTAGCAGGCAGTGAACGTTGGCTTCCTCCGTCACTGGAGCAAGCAAGCTTCCTGTTCGTGTCAGTTGCCTGGCTGCCAGCCGCCATCTTGGCTGGCAGTTAATTTGCATATCGCCCTGATTAGCCAATGGGAAGGGTAGTGAAGTTATGGCTAATTACCATGTGTCTCTTTTATTAGATAGGATTTTCTATCTCTTTGTCTCTTGCTCTACTTTCTGGTAATTTTCTTGGATATTATCATCCAATGTTTTCATTGTTTTTCATTTCTGCTATCATATTTTTAATTTCCAACAGCTTTTTTTGTTGTTGTTCTCTGAATGTTCCTTTTTTCCTTGTGTTGTGTCAGATTTACTACTTCTTATTTTGTCTGAATATAGTAATAACTAGAGGCTTGGTGCTTGAAATTCATGCACTGGGGGGGGAGTCCCTCAGCCCAGCCTTCCTCCTCTCCCAGACTGGGAACCCTTAGGGGATGGCCTACTCCGTAGGGAGCGGGCCTAAGCTGCAGTCTGGCCTCCCTCTGCGGGAGGTCAGAGGGACTTTGAAGGGCAATACAGTGATAGAAATATGCAGGATTAAAGATGTATGGGTTGCTTTTTTTTTTTTAACCATTTTGAAATTCAATTAGTTAATTTATTTTTATTAAAGCCTGGGAGGTGCACAAAAATTTTTGCACTTGGGGGTAGGGGGTCCCTCAGCTCGGCCTGTGCTCTCGCGGTCTGGGACCCATCGGAGGTGACCACTTGCTGGCTTAGGCCTGCT
>NW_006295192.1:0-631 GCF_000327345.1 Myotis davidii | reverse complement strand
CTTCCACACCAGGGGCTGTGCTGCAGGAGGGGGGTCAGGACGTAGAATGTGGGCACAATCAGTGACTCTTTAGGGATAAAATCAATGAGGCTCTGTTTCCATGGATATAGATATAGATAGATATATAGATATAGATATAGATATAGATATAGATATACTGGAGGCTGGATCCACAAAGTTCATGCAAAGGGCTTGGCCTGCGCTGTCTCTGCAGCTTCGTCTGGGATGATATCCTGTCTAATTAGCATATTATGCTTTTATTATTACAGATGAGTTAGACATAAATATAGATATGGAGATAGACATAGATTGATCCTATTTTCTTTATTCTCACATAAGAATATGTTCATTGTTTTATAGATATAGATGTAGAGATAGATATAGAGATAAAAATGATGTATTTGTAGATGTACATAAAGGTATAGATATAGATATTGTTTTCTTTATCCTCACCTGATGATATATTCATTCATTTTTAGAGGGAAAGTAAAGGAGAGTGAACTTATGAGAGAAACATTGATGTGAGAGAGAAATATTGATCAGTTGCCTCCCATATATGACTCTTTTGCGCATGAAATCTTCAACATTTTTTAGTATGTATTTATTTATTTACTAGAGGCCTGGTGCACAA
>NW_006295191.1:0-486 GCF_000327345.1 Myotis davidii | reverse complement strand
GGGTCCCACAGTTGCTGCCTGTCCTGCAACACTGCCCTCCAATCGCCATGACGATTAAGGGGTGCAGGCCCTCCCGCCCTTAGGTTGCCATGGTGGGGGTCCGGTGTTGATGCCTGGCCGGAGCTCTGGCCCTCCCGCCCTTTGATCGCCATGGCGATCCAGGGATGCAGGCAATCCACCCTAAGATTGCCATGGTGGATGTCTGCAAGTGTTGCCTGCCCTGTGCCCTGGCTCTCCCACCCTTCGATTGCTATGGTGGGGGTCCAGCGCTGATAGTTGACATCCTCTCGGGCCTTCCCACACTCCGATGGACATGGTGGGTGTCTGGGGTTGCTTCCTGGCATGCGCTCTTGTCCAACCACCTATAATCGCTATGGGGTGGGTCCATGGTGGCTGCCTGGCCTGCACCCCAGCCATCCCACCTCTGATCGCCATGGTGGGGGTCTGGGTATTCTGCCTGGCCTGTGCCCCAGCCCTCCCGCCCTT
>NW_006295190.1:0-745 GCF_000327345.1 Myotis davidii | reverse complement strand
ACGGATTTATACTCACCACAAAAATAGGAGGTTGGCATGAACTGCCACATCCATTGCTGCAGCATTTCATTTTCCCGGGACATGAGTCATCTCCTAGACATCTTTGAACACAATGCCCACCGGGTCCTCTGGGCAGCTTGGGGCAGAGTCCAGGTTTTTTTCTCCCTGAAACATAAAACCGTGTTTGTGGAGTCAGGGATAGTCACTAACGAGGTATAAAAGCTTCTGTTAGAGATCCACGGCCTCACTGCTGACAGGACTCCCACCTCTTTCATTTCTTCCTTTGTACTCCTGGACCCTCCGTCAGCCTCAGCAGCTCCACCCTCACTCTGAAGCCCCCAATGTCACAGTCAGGCCCTTGGGAGAATGTTCTCCCTGCTGCAAAGGCTGCCCAGTTCCGCAGGCAAGAAACCTGCTCTGTCATAAGCCTCTTCTTTCCACCTTAGAAGAAGATATTAGAAACTCTGATCCCAGAGATCCATCTTCCACCTCACACGTACCCCATGTTCATCCCGGAGCTACTCCGTGTTGGAGCCCTACATTCAAGGCACATGTAGAGAGAGCCCCAACTTTTAGTAAGGCCCAACCTGATCTGATAAGAGGAATGGGGCCCTGGCTGGTGTGGATCAGTATGTTGGAGCATCGCCCATATACTGAAAGTTTCGCAGTTTCAATCCCATTTGGGGCATGTACGGTGGGCAACAAATTGATGTTCTCTCTCACTTCGATCTCTCTCTCTCTCTCT
>NW_006295189.1:0-217 GCF_000327345.1 Myotis davidii | reverse complement strand
CTGTGCGCACCCCCTGGTGGTCAGCACACATCAACAACTGTTTATTTGGTTGTTCCACCGTTTGGTCTATTTGCATATTAGGGTTTTATATATGTAGACTAGAGGCCCAATGCATAAAATTCGTGTAAGGGGCTCGGCCCTTGCAGCCACGGCAGCTTGCCTCGGCCCTTGCAGCCCGAGCTTCGTCTGGAAGGTTGTCCGGAAGGTTGTTCAGCTG
>NW_006295188.1:0-502 GCF_000327345.1 Myotis davidii | reverse complement strand
GTCAGGGAACAGCAAATCTATCTATAAAAGGCCAGGTATAGACCTGGCACAAGCACTAGCCTTCCTTGTTTCATAGCTGGGCCTCATTAGGGCACTTCCAAACTCAATACAAAGAGGAGAATCTGCAGATCTCTCTGTAGATGCTGCTCGGTGGCTCCTGGAAGAGGCTGACTTTAAACCTCCTAGGAGAATCAAGAGCCAGTGTACCCAGTGATCAGTGTCATACCATACCACCTTACAACTCTTCACATGCATAAGCGACACACTCAAGGGGCAGACTCACTGACCACCAAAGTGCCACTGATACAGGTCATGCTCCATAGGGGTGTCTCCTGCACTGCAGCTCTACCACTGTAGTCATAGTAACACCCATCAATCCTTAAAGCCTCAGGAAAATTCTGGAAGATCGGACCCAGCAATACATTAGAAAGATCAGATACCATGACCAAGTGAGATTTATTCTTGGGATGAAAGATTGTACAATATCTGCAAATCAATAAAT
>NW_006295187.1:493601-497362 GCF_000327345.1 Myotis davidii | reverse complement strand
AAATAAAAGAAATGAAAAAAAAATCAAATTACACTAAAGAGCAATTTTTAAAGAGTCATTAAACTATCCTAATAACCAGTATACTGAAAAAAATGAGAATTTAGGCTATGTGAATGCTAATTTGACAGTATCTATTAAAGTTTAAGATGTACATGCTTTTGCCCTAGCTGGTTTGGCTCAGTGGATAAAGCATCAGCCTGTGGACTGAAGGGACCCAGGTTCGATTCTAGTCAAAGGCATATGCCCAGATTGCAGCTCGATCCCCAGTAGCAGGCATGCAGGAGGCAGCCAATCAATGATTCTCATCATTGATGTTTCTATCCCTCTCTCTCCTTCTCCCTTCCTCTCTGAAATCAATAAAATATATGTCTATAAATATAGATATATATTAAGAAGATAAAAATCATACCCTGTATAATAAAACCCTAATATGCAAACTGACTGAACAGCGGAACGAACAGTCGCTATGATGTGCACTGACCACCAGGGGGTAGATGCTCTATGCAGGAGCTGCCCCGTGGTGGTCAGTGCACTCTCACAGGAGGAGCACTGCTTAGCCAAAAGCCAGGCTCACAGCTGGCGAGAGCCTCACCTGCCTCCTCTGCAGGCAGGCAGTAAGAAGCAAGGGGTCCTTGACTGCGAGAGCCCCCGATTGCGAGAGGGCGCAGGCTGGGCTGAGGGACTCCCCTCGTAAGTGCACTAATTTCATGCACCGGGCCTCTAGTAATAAAATAAATGTACATGCTTTTAACCCGGGAAACAGGAAATGAGCTTACAGAAGCACATGAGCAACTGCTTAAAGAAATAAAACATTACCTGCTGAAATGCCTGTAACATTAAAATACTGAAAGCAATTTAAATGCCCACATGTAAAGGAATGATTAAAGTATGATATAACCATATATGGAATACAAGCCAGCAGTTAAGAATAATCTGTAATGGCGTGAAAAGTTCATTATGTTTAGTTTAAAAAAGTGCATCTGTAATTCACTTTATTGTCCTGTTAAAATAACCATCTCGAAGAATACATACAACACAACTGGAAAGCAACAATAGGAAAAATTACTTTTAAATGTACTGCATTTTGATTTTTTTTTTTCACAATTATGGTTTACTTTGGGATTTAGAAAATAAACTTCATTACTACACTAACCGTGAATTAGGATTTTTACTGGGCTTCCAAGGCTCTCCAAATGCCCAAGAGACCAGAATAAAGTTAAATATCTAACCAAAAAAAGAACTTTCATTTTGATGGAAGAGTAGTGGAGTCTAAATAAGCTTCATTTCTTAAAAAGTCACTCATCCAACAAATTCAGGAAAAAGAGTATATTTATTAAGTTTTACGTGAATAATCTCTAAAACAGTTCATTTTCTTCCATACATAATTCTATTCTACAAGGCCATTATAAACACATTATCCCAATATCTGACAATCACATCACTAAGCTAAATTATTGACACCTTTTCTGGTTTTCATTTTACTACAAACTCTAACAAAAAAGAAACCTTCACTTGAAGAGCATATAAACAAAGGAGAACTTAATATAATCTAACTAGAGACCCAGTGCACAAAATTCGGAAACTTAGGGGGTGGCGGGGTCCCTCAGCCGCTCCCCCGGGAAGCAGGCCTAAGCCGTCAGTCAGACATTCTTAGCACTGTCGCAGAGGGGGTAAAGGCTCCCGCCACCACCGCTGCACTCGCCAGCTGTGAGTCTGGCTTCTGGCTGAGTGGCGCTCCCCCTGTGGGAGCGCACTGACCACCAGGGGGCAGCTCCTGCATTGAGTGTCAGCCCCCTGATGGTCAGTGTGCATCACAGAAACCAGTCGTTCCACTGTAAGGCTGAAACCAACTCTCCAACATCCCCCAAGGGGTCTCAGATTGCAAGATGGCACAGGCCAGGCTGAGGGACCTCACCGGTTCACAACTGGGGCTGGGGAGGGATGTGGGAAGTTGGCCAGCCGGGGAAGGATCACAGGAGAGTTCCTGGGCATGTCTGCTCAGTCCTGATCGGCTGGACCCCAGCAGCAAGCTAACCTACCAGTCAGAGTGTCTTCCCCCTAGTGGTCAGTGCACGTCATAGCGACTGGCCAACTGGTCGACTGTCTGCCCTCTGGTGGTCAGTGTATGTCATAGCGAGCGGTTGAGCAGCCTTCACTTATCATTAGCATATTACACTTTGATTGGTTGAACAGACAACCAGACAACCGGACACTTAGCATATTATGTTTTTATTATATAGGAATATGAATAGCATTATAAAAGTAAAAACTATATGATCCTCACATGCTTTTACAATTGAAAAGACAGAACAATAAATACACAAATGTCATTTGTACATTATCAAAGCTAAAAGAGAGAAGACATAAAAGAAATAGAGCACTAGTTTAAGAAATACACAAGTTGAGAATGAGACCTAAGTGGTGTATAACGTTCATCAGGGGGCCTTCTTGCAATTAAAGACTTCTAAAGCAATAGTACATTTCATACCAAGAAGGATAAATGAGAACATGACCTCTTGGTGACTATCCTTCAAGGCAGAAGCAAGCAAGCAAACCCTAAAGCAAGTCATTCTTTGAATTTTTACTTTTGGTTACAGATGACAGATGTTCCAAAACTACAAGATCCCAGCCTGAATATTGAGTTCCTATAATCTTGTTCACTCCATAAATATTATATAAAACATTACCTTTTTACATATTTTCATGTTTCATTTCCCTAAATCATTCCTATTTCAACAATAATGAAAAGAACATCTGCAGAAAGTTATGTCACAGGGCAATGGATTCACACAACTCACCTGCACACCTACAGTTTTAATTGGCAGCAGAAAGGCATTCAGTGAATGCAGGCTTGTAATTTGCATCAGTTTCTCCTGGTCCTCTTCTGTTGTGCAGGCTTTGACTCTTTGTAATAACGTATGCGGCTGGGAAAAAAATCACACAGATATTTCTTAAGGTTTCAAGAAATAAGGTACTCACTCCTTTGGAATCTATTACTATCTTAGATATCTACATTTACTGCTTTATAGGAACAGATCCTATTGGGCATCTCTCTTTGACTTGTGTGTACTATGCAGTATAAATCCTAACCCTGTTTTTATTCTTTTAGAGTTCCCCTTAAATGTTATCATGCATATTTAACAAGAGAATCTCTCTAACCACTTGGCAAACAATGTAAGCATATTTAAATGCTTTAACTCCAATCAATCCCCTTGTGGTTTACATGTTATTTTAACTACATATTATTGTAATACTTTAAAAATAAACAATAATAATTATAGATTATTTTATTATATATTCCATGTTTGCTTGAATGTTACCATTTTCTTTTCTTTGTTTACCATTTTCTTTACCTTTTTTTTTGTTTACCATTTTCAATTTTCTTTTGTTTACCATTTTTTTCTTGCATATCAGACCTTTCTCCTGAGATCCTTTTGCTTCTCCTAAAGTCAGCCCTTTAAAACAGTGGTTCTCAAAAAATAAAATCCTATCTAATAAAAGAGAAACATGGTAATTAGCCATACCTCTGCTACCTTTCCCATTGGCTAATCAGGGCGATATGCAAATTAACTGCCAGCCAAGATGGTGGCCGGCAGCCAGGCAGCTTGAAGCGAACATGAGGCTAGCTTCCTTCAGTGACGGAGGAAGCCAAGGTTCCCCGCCTGCCTTGCCGGCCTCTCAGCTGCACTCTAAGCAACATTGTAACACATACAGAAGCTAAACAAAACCGGGGGCTTCAGCCAGCAGGACCGCACCATTGT
>NW_006295187.1:483072-493043 GCF_000327345.1 Myotis davidii | reverse complement strand
TTTGACAGGGGGCGGTGCCCCAACCCCCCAATCAGCCCTACCCTGAGCGTGACTAGGGGTGGCATCGCAACCTCCCAATCTGTTCTTTTCTGTGTATGACAGGGGGTGGCGCCCCAACTCCCCAATTGGCGGTGAGCCAGACCACGGGCTGCCCCTAGAGATTGGGCCTGCCCTCTGCCACCTGGGAGCAGGCCTAAGCCAGCAGGTCGTTATCTCCCGAGGGGTCCCAGATTGCAAGACGGCACAGGCCAGGCTGAGGGACCCTCCGTCCCCCAAGTGCACAAATTTTTGTGCACCGGGCCTCTAGTAATAAAATAACAGTGGTTCTCAAGCCTCACTGTACACTCAAATTACTTGGTATAATCAGGTTCTATCTTGGATTAAATGAGAAATTCTAGAAAGAAGGGGTCCAAGCATAGTATACTTCAAAAGCTCCCCCAACCCTGGCCAGTGTGGCTCAGTTGATTGAATGTTGTTCCATTCAACAAAAGGTCAACAGGATGTGATTCCAGGTCAAGGAACATTCCCAGATTCCCAGCTGGATCCCCAGTAGGGGGGTATGCAGCAGGAGGCAGCTGGTCCATATTTCTCTCTAAAATTAATAAAAACATACTAAAAACAAAAAGCACCCCAGATGATTCTAATACACAGCCAAGGGGTGTGTATACTGCACTGTTGGCAGTAAACTGTGTTTATCTGAAAATGTCTCAATTTTGCCCTACTTTTAGCAGACAGTATTTGTTCACTATTGTTCACCATTATTTTCTCTTGGAACTTTGAAGTCTTCTTGCTTTTACTACTCCTTTCTGTATACTAGTCTTTCCTTTGTAGAGTAAAACAACCTTTTCTCTGCAGCTGCTTTGTCTTTGGCAGAATGCAGTTTTGCTAGGTATGCCAACTTGGTATCAAATTCTTTTCATTTATTCCGATAGCAATGTGTTACGTTCTCCTGAATCTGAGGCATGGTTTCAAATAGTTTCAACCAGTGTGGAGAAATTCAAATACTTTTGTCCATTACCTCCTTCTGAAAATATATTAAAGATGACCTTTTATTGTATCTTAACTTCTATCCATTGTTCTGATTTCTGGATAATTTCTTAACATCTTTATAAAGCTATTTAATTTCAGCTATTATTTTCATTTCTACAATTTAATTTTTTTAAAACTGCCCAGTCATTTTTTTATATTCTTATATACCTTATTCTTATTATCTACTGCTTCTCTTAATTTTATGTCCTTTATATTATCTATCTGCTAATCCCAGTATTTGAAGCGTTTGAGGGTTTTCTGCTAGTTTCCACTAGCTCTCATTCATGGAGCCCTTTTTCTATAAATATTTGTAATTTTTTTTATTGTAAGCTCATATTTGCTAGAACTGTATCTATGGGAATTCTTTGAGGCCTGCTTGAAGATATTCCAAAGAGTAAATTAGTTTACATTGCTTCTTGCCTGACACCTGGAAGCACTACCAACCAAGGTCCACTTTAAATAAGAATTTACTTCTCAGCTTGTAGGTTTTCAGAAAACACAGATTATAAATTTAGGCACCAAAACTACAGATGGACTGGAAGACTTTTCCATTCATCTTCAATCTGGACCTGAAATAATCCCCCTTGTTTTCTTATAACAGATATAGAGTATTTTAAAACACCTTTTCAGAAAATAAACAAATGGAACTACATCAAAATAAAAAGCTTCTGCATAGCAAAAGAAACCAACGAAACAACAAGAAAGCCCACTGCATGGGAGAACATATTTGCCAATGTTATCTCCAATAAGGATTTAATCTCCAAAATTTACAGGGAACTCATACAACTTAAAAGGAAGATAAACAATTCAATCAAAAAATGGGCAAAGGACCTAAATAGTACTTTTTGGAAGAGAACATATGGAAGGTCAAAAGACACATGAAAATATGCTCAAAGTCACTAATCATCCAAGAGATGCAAAAATCAAAACAACAATGAGGTACCATCTCACACCTGTCAGAATGGCTATCATCAACAAATCAACAAATGACATGTGCTGGCGAGGATGTGGAGAAAAAGGAACCCTCATTCACTGCTGGTGGGAATGCAGACTGGTACAGCCACTGTGGAGAACAGTTTGCAACGACATGGGTGAAACTGAAGAGCATTATGCTAAGCGAAATAAGCCAGTCAGAGAACGACAAATATATGATCTCACTCATTTATGGAATATAATGAAGAACATAAACTGAACAAAAATAGATCCAGAAACAAAGAAATACCGAACGGACCATCAAACCTCAGAGGGAAGAGATCAACCAAAGGACTTGTATGCATGCATATTAGCATAACCAATGGACATGGACCTTGGGGCAGAGGGGGCTTGTCCTTGGAGGTGGGAGTGGCCAGGGAGGGGCAGATGGGGGGAAAAGGAGACATCTATCTATATCTATCTATATAAAACCTTAATATGCAAATAGACCAAATGGCGGAACGACCGGTTGCTATGATGCTCACTGACCACCAGGGGGCTGGCACTCAATGCAGGAGCTGCCCCTGGTGGTCAGTGCGCCCCACAGGGGAGCGCCGCTCAGCCAGAAGCCGGGCTCATGGCTGGCGGATGCAGCGGTGGGGGCGGGAGCCTCTCCTGCCTCCTCGGCAGTCAGACATCCCCCAAGGATTCCCGAACTATGAGAGGGCACAGACCAGGCTGAGGGACCGCCCCCGCCCCTGCCAAGTGCAAGATTTTCGTGCACCGGGCCTCTAGTAATATACTAGTATAAATCCAACATAATTACCTTTTTAACACTTGCAGAGAAATCAGCTACTATTTTCAAAATGTTATTGGTTTCAGGAAAGTCCTTACAAATATAAGGTTCTTCAGCACATATTACTCTAATTGCCAGACCAGGACCTAAAGTGAAGAGTAATAATTTAAAAATTTTGAAATTTTAATATAAAAATGTCACTACTCCCAAACTATAAAACCCTTTCAAAAATTAATATCCATGTGCTGTGCCACTTCAAGGTTTTTTTTTCCAGTTTTACTGACTAGAAAATTTATTATTTTTTATATAGTTGATATATCACCATTGCAAATAGTTTCTATTGTGAGGATCAAACAAGACAGTATTGGTAAAATATGCAGCAAAATGCATAGCACATACCAGCACTCAAGAAATGTGAACTATTACTTTTTTTAAATTTCATTAAACCATTTTGATGGTTTATCACCAAATACTGAGAGCTAGAAACTGAAGTACAAAGCTTGCCCAAATTCAAGATCTCATTTAAAGAACAAGATTCTCAATCCCAACTTTAAACAAATATCACCTCTGTTTTTCTATATGACAAAATAACTATTTCATCTGACTATTTTTTATTTGCTCATAAATTAGTTCTTATGGCCTGTGCAAAGAAGTGGTTCAGCCATTCAGATAAATGAGCCATGGCAAAAGGATTTCAAAGAACCAAGTTTTAACCCTGTCTTCCATCATGGTATCATAGAAAGAATATACAAAATCCCAGCTCTGACACTGAAAATTGTGTGGCAATGTTATTAAAATATTTTGATGCCTTGGTTTTCTCATCTGATGGCAAATTGATATGTCATATAATTTTGGTGTGGTATATTTAAATATAAATACAATGGAAAATAACTACTTAATAAAATGAAGTATATACACTAGACCAGGGGTCCTCAAACTACGGCCCGCGGGCCACATGCAAATACAAATATTGTATTTGTTCCCGTTTTGTTTTTTTACTTCAAAATAAGATATGTGCGGTGTGCATAGGAATTTGTTCATAGTTTTTTTTTTTTTTAAACTATAGTTCGGCCCTCCAACGGTCTGAGGGCCAGTGAACTGGCCCCCTGTTTAAAAAGTTTGAGGACCCCTGCACTAGATCCTTAAACAAATGTTTATTGCCTACACACCTTTTTCTTTCTCTCAAATTATATTTTCCTTGTGATAACAAATTCTTTCAAAATTGTCTGAATTGATTTTCTTCAACACGAAGGTAAAAGAACAAATCAAACAATTCAATTTTAATTTTACCTGGAAATGGATGCCTTGAAACTAACTCTTCTGGAAGTCCGAGTTCTCTGCCTAAAACTCTCACTTCATCTTTATGAAAATCTTTCAGAGGTTCTATTACTTTCCCCTATATAAGGGGGAAAAAACAATTAGTACAAATTAGTAACCAAAATCACATGGAAACAAAGGGTAATAAATTATTGGCTTTCCCTATTGTCTTTTACCTCAGATTTAAAAATCAGTTTTTAAAACTTCGTTTCCTCCTGTATGCTTATAGGCATTAGATAAACATTTCAGTGATCTTATTTCTCTTTGAAACACATTTTAAATATAAACCTTTTAAATATAAATAAATCAAAGCAAACCTTCCCCTATCTCTGATATAGTTTTTGTTAGAATACAAGGCAAATTAAATATATACTAGTGTTTCAAAATAAAACTCTCCAAATGATGCCATCAAGAAAGTGAAAAGACAACACAGAAGGCAAATCATGTATCTTACAAAAGACTTGTAACTAGAATATATAAAGAACACTTACAGTTCAATGAAAAGATAAACAAACCAATTTAAAACGGGGTAAAATATCTGAATTGACATTTCTCCAAAGAAGACATACAAATAGCCAATAAGCACACGAAAAGGTATTTAGAATCATTAGCTATTAGGGAAATACAAAACAAAATTACAATGCGTTGCCACTACACACTAAGATGCACAAAATAAAGAGACATAATTCACAGCCTTATGATAGCTACTATCAAAACAACAGAAAATAACAAGTGTTGGCAAGGTGTAGAGAAATTAGAACTCTTGGCATTGTTAATGGGAATGTAAGATGGTGTAAACACTATGAAAACATGAAGAAAACCTCAAAATATTAAAAATAGAACTACATGATCTTGCCCAGGCAGGGTGGCTCAGTTGGTTGACCAATGTCCCATGCACCAAGAGTTCACCATTTTAATTCCCAGTCAGGACACATGCCTAGGTTGCAAGCTCGATCCCCACTTGGGAGCATGCAGGAGAGCAGCCGATCAATGTTTCTTTCTCTCTCTCTCTCTCTCTCTCTCTCTCTCCCTCTCTCCCTCTCTCCTTCCCTCTTTTTTCTCAAAAAATATTAATAAAACATTTTAAAAAAAAACCTACATGATCTAGCAATCCCACTTCTTGGTATATATCTAAAAGGATTGAAAGCAGGGTCTACAAGAGATATGTGCAAACCCAGATTCATAGTATAATTTACAATAGCCAAAAGTGGAAGTAACCAAAATGTCCACTGACAGATCGATGGATATACAAAATGTGTATAGACATACAACAGAATATTATTCAGCCTTAAAAAGGACATCTTAACATGGATTAACCTTGAGGACCTATGGTAAGTGAAATAAGCTAGTCACAAAATGATTTTACTTATATAAGCTATCTGAAGTAGTGAAATTCACTGAAACAAAGTAGAATGGTGGTTATCAGGGGTTAGGGCAGTGATGGCGAACCTATGACACGTGTGTCAGAGGTGACACGTGAACTCATTTTTTTTGGTTGATTTTTCTTTGTTAAATGGCACTTAAATATATAAATATAAAAATATAAATCTTTTCTATACTATAGTTGCAAATACCAAAAAATTTCTATATGTGACACGGCACCAGAGTTAAGTTAGGGTTTTTCAAAATGCTGACACGCCAAGCTCAAAAGGTTCGCCATCACTGGGTTAGGGAGAAGGAGAAAACAGTAGCTGTTGTTCAATAGGTATAGAGCATTTCAGTTTTGCAACATGAAAAATTATAGAAATCTGTTTCACAACAATAAAAATACACCTACCACTACTGAACTGTACACTTAAAAATGGTTAAGGGGGGAGGAAAGAGGCTTTATGGGAAAGTTTGCGTAAGTTTTCACCTACCTCTTCTCTCAACTTTCTGATAAGCTCTGTGTCATTGTGATGGGTCTTGATGAGTTCAGCTTTGCCACTTGCAACAAGGGATGCACTTTCAATTAGATCAGGCCGTAAAGTACCTTGGGCAAGGAAAACCTCCTCAGGTTTCAGGTTCATTTCTCCAATTACTTCATTGGCAATCTATAACCAACAGGAGTAAAAAAAGCCTTTTAAAAGATGACTCTTTTAAAAAGACAGCAAAATTTTATACTTTCAGCTAAATTTCTCAAAGTCCTTGGGCAATACTGACAGGATGAAATCTACCAACTCCTAAAATAAAATCCTTTAACAACATATGTTCTTTAAAGAACATGCTTTAACATGATTCAAAAAGGTATGCAAACATTCCCCCTATTCAAAAGCTAAAAACCAGTCACTGAAATACTGAAAGTCTAATATCAATTGAAAATACCTATTCTTAAAATAGTTAAATTAAATCAATAGCAAAACATAAGTATACATGTTTTTAAAATATAAAACAATTTATACTCTTGGTCTATATAGTAGTAATATACAGTAAAACTCTTATCCAAAAATAAAATAAAAATTAGCAAATTTGGTTACTTGATATAATGGCAAGAAAAAACAAATACTAAAATTCACATTGAAAACACTACACATTGAGGATATTAAAAAGGTACTTTGCCCTAGCCGGTCTGGCTCAGTGGATAGAGTGTCGGCCGACGGACTGAAGGGTCCCAGGTTCAATTCCGGTCAAGGGCATGTACCTTGGTGGCAGGCACATCCCCAGTGGAGGGTGTGCAGAAGGCAGCTGGTCGATGTTTCTCTCTCATTGATGTTTCTAACTCTCTATCCCTCTCCCTTCCTCTCTGTAAAAAAATCAATAAAATAAAAAATATATATATATATATAAAACGTACCTTAACAAAAGTATCCCCAATGATTTTTCTTTTCTCCTCAGGACTTGTTGTCATATTTAACGTTTTGCTGATTCTTTTTCGTGGAGTTCTATCTTCATCTGATATCGGTAGAGTTGTTGTTCCATTGTAGAAAGAATGAGCAGCATTTATCACTGGGCGAGGGAGCAGAAACATGTTTTAATCTTTTTTAAAAAGATTTTTAAAAATCATACTAACAAATCAAACTACAGAAATAAAAGCAAAATGGGTCCTTTTATCTACCATTAATTTGCCTACACATTCCAGAACAATCAATAAACTATGATTAATAGAGTCTACAGATGCACTCATTAATTTTGTTTTGTGAATCCTGTGACATTTAATGATCTAGGCCAGTGGTCGGCAAACCACGGCTCAGCAAACCGCAGCTCACGAGCCACATGCGGCTCTTTGGCCCCTTGAGTGTGGCTCTTCCACAAAATACCGGCTCTTCCACAAAATACCGACTTCTGCGCATGGGCCACGAAGTTTCAATCGCACTGTACATGCGCACCCGCACGTGGTGTTTTGTGGAAGAGCCACACTCAAGGGGCCAGAAAGCTGCATGTGGCTCATGAGCCACAGTTTGCCGACCACGGATCTAGGCTCATGATAGCATAAATTATGCTGGTTGTTTTTCCCCTACTCAGTGCACCACCAGAACAACAGGCAAAATTAACAGCAGAAAATCATGGCTCCAAGGAAATTAAAAGCAATGGTTCATGTACGTAAGTTCTCAGAACTACATAGACTAGTCTCTTGAAAAACTGATGTTTATGAACATACATTTAGTGATCCTTGACTGTCCCTTTATATTTAAGAACAAGGTATTCAAAAACTGGCTAAGATCTCTATCTATATATATAAAAGCCTAAGCAACCGAATGACTGGTCAACCCTTTGCTTTGATGCGCACTAACCACCAGTGGGCAGACACTCAACGTAGGAGCTGACCCCTGGTGGTCACTGTGCTCCCACAGCAGGAGCGCCACTCAGCAGACTGACGGGTGCCAGACGCAGGGCTCACAGCTGGCGAGTGCTGCTGTGGTGGAGCGAGCCTCTCCCGATCGTGACTGACTGGGCGCGAGCCCACAGCAGGCAGGAGCGGCAGGCGGTGTTGGACTGCTGGTTTCAGCCCAATCCTCACAGGCCACACCAAGGGACCTCACTAGTGCACGTATACACTGGGCCTCTAGTCTATATATATAAAAGCCTAAGTGACTGAACCACAGGTCGACTGGTCAATGACGCTCACAACCACCAGGGGGCAGACGCTCAATGCAGGAGCTACTCCCTGATGGTCAGTGTGCTCCCACAGCGGGAGTGCCGCTCAGCTGACTGCCGAGTGCCGGACGCCGGGCTCACGGCTGGCAAGCCCAGCTACAGTGGCACGAGCCTCTCCCGCCTCCACAGCAGCACTGCCAAGCTGCAACAGAGGCAGGCACAGTGGGGCCGGGTTAAGCGGAAGCAGGAGCGGCACAGTGCCTGGCCCGGGCTCGGGCTCCTCTCCAGCCGCCTGCCACTTTGTGCACTACTACATCCCCCGAGGGGTCCCAGATTGCGAGAGGGCACAGGCCAGGCTGAGGGACCCAACCAGTGCATGAATCCATGCACCAGGCCTTTAGTTTGGTAATAAGAACAGCTGGTGTGCTTCTCTGTAAGATGACAAGGCAGCTTGCTTTTTTATTGGGAAACCAACAGTGAATTTGTGAGTCTTTCTCTTAAGTTCTTTACTCCAAAGAAGACACCTCCAATCTCCTGCCTATCAGCAGTAGTGGTGGGGTGAGAGAGTCACTATTCAGTACATACATTTCTATTTAATCCTACTGTTTTTAATGTAAAATCTTACTTTCACTCTCAACTATGCCTGGCATTATTAATTTGCCAAAGTCCAAAGCCTCTCCTCATTAGCCTCTCTATAGAGAATGAACCCAGTCTTCTGATGGGGAGGGACAACAGCAATTTGTTCCCATGTTAAGGAAAAGAATCTGCTTCCCAGATTTCCAACCAATCCATTTTAGGCTCACCCAGAGAACCAGGACCCACCAGGAAGCCAATGCTCCTAATTACTGAAGCCTCCCCAGAAGACTTGCTTTTTGTTGGCTTTCTCCCCTCATCCTCACACCAAGGTTTTGGAGTCCTCCATTCTACTATGTCAGTTACCAGGAATAATGCAGTTTTTGTGGGGCTAAAAATTTTTATAATTTAGAAGCCCCTTTCAAGAACTAGAATTGAGCCCTGGCTCAGTGGTCGACAAACTGCGGCCGGTGAGCCACATGCGGCTCTTTGGCCCCTTGAGTGTGGCTCTTCCACAAAACACCACGTGCGGGCGCGCACGTACAGTACGATTGAAACTTCGTGGCCCATGTGCAGAAGTAGGTATTTTGTGGAAGAGCCACATTCAAGGGGCCCAAGACTGGCATGTGGCTCACAAGCCGCAGTTTACCGACCACTGCCCTAGCTGGTTTGGCTCAGTGGAGACAGCGTTGGCCTGTGGACTGAAGGGTCGTCCCAGGTTTGATTCCAGTCAAGGGCTCATGCCCAGGTTGCAGGCTTGATCCCCAGTACGGGGCATGCAGGAGGCAGCTGATCAATGATTCTCATCATTGATGTTTCTCCCTCTCTCTCTCTCCCCCTTCCTCTCTGAAATCAATAAAAAATAACAAACGAGAAAAAAAAAAAACACACCAGGAGGGTTAATACATAAAAAAAGAAATAGAATTGATAAATTAAGTATTTAAAAAGATCACAAGGCAAACATGAACTATAAAAAACATATGTACAGGCATATCTCGCTTTGTGCTTCACTTTATTGCTTCTCCCAGATGTTGCTTTGTTTTTTACAAATTGAAAGCAAGACCCACCTCTAGCAATATACCTTATTCAACTTTTTCTTAGCCTAATCCCAAAATGCCCACAGCTACTCAACCACCACCAACAAAGGGCAAGCTAGAGAAAAGAGTGTTAACTTAATTACCATATTTGCCGGCGTATAAGACGATTTTTTGGCCCTGAGAAATATGTCATCAAGTGGGAGGTCGTCTTATACGCCAGGTACACTTCAGATAGACTGCCCATAGTGCTTGCCCCGTGCCATAGTGGCCTCCCGATGCCCGCCCACTTCATT
>NW_006295187.1:474094-482815 GCF_000327345.1 Myotis davidii | reverse complement strand
TGCTCTCTCCCTCTATTTGTTATCTTACTTCTATCATTGACAGTCCCTCTAGGTTGTGGGCTGCTTGCCTGTGTTCCTGAGAAGCATCTACGGTACCAGTCTATAGAGTGTGTTTTCTTTAGTGAATTACCGGTATGTTTACCGGTAATAAACTTGCACTGTTTTATGTATATGTTTGATTACATACAGCCTTGTGACAGTTTTCCTGCATGTCATAAGCATTTGAATATAAATTAAAATGTTAAAATCAAATCTGATATTGTTTTACCTTTTATTTGGTGTGTGGAAAGTGTGCGGAAGAGGGGGTAGTCTTATACGGCGAGTATATAACAAACTCTGTATTTTGAGTGGAAATGTTAGGGGGTCGTCTTATACGCCCAGTCGTCTTATACGCCGGCAAATACGGTAACTATAAGTTATTAAAATCTCTTACTTTGTAAATTTCATAAAAATATATGACCATCCGAAGATAATACTAGGGACCCTCCCAGGATTTTGGAAAAGGTTTGACTTGTAAAGGGTCATGAAGTTTAAACTTTTTTTTTTTTTAAATATATTTTATTGATTTTTTACAGAGAGGAAGGGAGAGAGATAGAGAGTCAGAAACATCAATGAGAGAGAAACATCGACCAGCCGCCTCCTGCACATCCCCCACTGGGGATGTGCCCGCAACCCAGGTACATGCCCTTGACCGGAATCGAACCTGGGACCTTTCAGTCCGCAGGCCGACGCTCCATCCACTGCGCCAAACCGGTTTTGGCAAGAAGTTTAAACTTTATTAGCTTAGAGATAATCTGCTTTATCCATCTGCTTTCCACCTTCCAACATTTTGTTGAAACCATTAGCCCCATATTCCCTTCTCTGTTCTTTGTCCTTGTGGCATTACACTTGTTTTATACCCATACTGTCATTTTAGTGAAGCTTTGAAAGGAGAAATAGACTCATCTTCACAACGTGTTTAATTACAAGACTTCATTTTATATTCAATTTTTGGGCAATGATTTCAAATAACTCAGTAATGTATATGGTTTGCACCATTAAACTACTGACATGACTTCACTATAACTAGTGATTGCATCTTGTTTGTTTTGTTTTTTGTTCTTAAAGAAAAGATTTCCACAAATGTAAATGCAGTTATGGCCTAAGAAGTTGATTAGTGGCCTTTAAAAAAAGTGACTGCATACTTTTCAGTCTTCTTCTTCATATAAGCCTTACTGTTTGTAAAATAATCTGTACAGACATACCTTTATAGGAAGGCTTAGGTATTCTCATGCATAAATAATATTATGGATGGGAAAAGATAACTTAAAAAAAGAAAGAGAATGAGTAAAAGAAAATGATAGCTGGAAAATGGTAGGTTTTGATCTATATATAACATTAGGAGTAAGCAAAAGTTTTAAAATTTATACTGGAATCCCTCCTGAACTAGAAATAATTATAAAAATAAAAATAAATATTTTCAACCCTGAGATTACTGGGAAAACTGAATTTTAAGGTTAAGACAATGTGCTTACTTAAACCATAGGCTAGATTTGATTAAACAAGTTCTGACATGCAAATTAAATTTTCTGGGAGTCATCAATACCTTTGACCTGAATTCCAAGTTTTTTGAGGGCCTCTTCTACAGACTGGCTTTCTCGTTTTCTCATAAAGCCATTATCAATGTGCACAGCAATGATTTGATCTTGGTTCAAAGCACGATTCAGCAAAGCTGTACAAACTGTTGAGTCTACTCCACCACTGAGTAAAACCTATAGGGTGAAATGTAAAAGATCAAATTGATTAAAATAAGCAAAAAGGAAATAAAAACTTTCAGCTTAAATCGTTACCTAAGACACTGTTACCAAAGGAATGTATGGTAACTGAAAAAGTACTCTGAAACAGTGCAACTCTCAAAGTGTATAAACCCAGTCAGCACTGAAGGGCTATAATGTTGAGGAAGCCAGCTCTGAGCTCCAATATTATTACATAAATTCGTAGACTTTCGGATGTAAATTGCTTACCAAAACTTTTGATGTGCCTACTTTCTCTTTGATCTCTCGAATGCATTCCAGTTCTCTGTTCTGCACAGTGAAGGTCCCACTGCACCCAGCTATATCAAAGAGGAAGTTCTTCAATACTGCTTTCCCATTTTCTGTAAGGCCAACTTCAGGGTGGAACTGTACTCCATATAATTTTTTAGATTCATTTGCTATACCTTTACAGAAAAAATAATCACAAATTAAATTTTTTTCATATTGAAAAGACTCAACTAGTATTCACAATAATTCTTAATAATTTCTACCCCAATAAATGTGAAAATTGGTATGAGTTAGCTGGATTTTTAGCAACAGGAAAAAATAATAAAAATTCTATCATCATGATCTTTCTTTATAAAAGTTTTTCCTTATGCAGCAATAAGGAACTATGTGATAATAAAATAAGTCCTATAGAGATTATTTCACAGTAACCTCACTTCTCCACCTAGATTACTTCAATTGTCTTGACTAATAAATGCAATAACTCAATTTTGGTTCTCGGACCCATATGGCTTTCATCTAGAATGTGCAGGTACCAATTTTCTCTCTGAGAAGAACCTCATATATTAGACCAGATAAAATACTTCAAGTGTACCATTAACCACAAATAAATATAACTTCACTAACTGGGCTAATGTGATTCTGACAATTCTGATTAACTACTAGGCAGCAGATGTTTAGGCTAGATATTTCACATGTGCATGTATTACCCATTTATGGCTCTGAGATACCAAGAAACTTGCCTGAACTCACAGCTAGTTACGTAGTTAAAAACAGGCCTGGAGGCCTGTTTCATACTCTTTCTACTATACCAAAGCACCTCACACTTTCTTTACTTGGCTTCGAAGACATCACTTACTCTATTCACTTAATTATTTCATTGTCTGCTCCTTCTGAATCTTTTGTTAGTTCCTCTTCGTCTTATCCCTCTCCATACAGGCAAGTTGCCCACTACTCAGCCTTAAATCTCTTCTTTGTACATTCTGAGTGATCTCACTCTCATGACCTTAAATTCTACCCAAACCCTTGTTGGTACACTCCCAAATTTGTACCTCCAGCCCAGTTCCCTCCTCTCCAGTCCAGACTCATATATACAACTGTCTACTCATACCTTCATTTCAATTTTTAATAAGGCATCTTTAATTAAATATGCAAACACAAACTTATGCAATCTTCCCCATCAGGTAAACAGAAACGCCATCCTTGGGCTGCTCAGGCCGAAAAATTTGGGAGTTAAACTTGACCTTACCCTCATTCCCCCACTCCACATGCAAGCCCAAAAAGTATATCCTCTCCCGTCAAAACATGTCAGAATCCAGTCTAACTTCCTTTTCCAATCTGAAATGTAAAAAGCTGGAAGATGCCACTATGTCCTAACAAGATGTAAAAATCTGAATACTGCCCTTAGAGAGACTGACGGTGAATACAGAGAATGACAATTTAACGTAGCAGAAACCCATGGGTGCAAACTGCTGATGTGGGAAACCTGAACACAATTGATGAATTGCTAGAGGCTCAGCAAGAACAAATCTGAGAGACAAAAACTCCAAAAGAACCAAGTCTTCGGGGAACCCCACAATTTTGTGAATTTTATGGCCAGCAGGATTTGGTAAATTTTTCCTAGAAAGGACCAGAGTAAGTATTTTTAGCCTTTGCAGGCCCTACTGTCTCTAAAGCAACTAAAAGCATCAATAGACAATACCTTAAGTAATGGATGCTGCTGTGTTCCAATAAAACTTTAGTTATGAATACTGATATCTGAATTTCATTTATTTTCACATTATAAAATATAATTCTCTTAAAAAATTTTTTCCAACCATTTGAAAACATAAAAGCCATTCTTAGCTTGCAGGTTATAAAAAACAGGCAGTGAGCACGATTTGGCAGGAGGCTGTAGTTTGCTGATTCCTTGACTACAGGACAAAGTCCAAGTTCCTTATATTAAACCAAGAGTTGTCATTAAATGGCCACTGTCTAATTAATTTTACTTCTCATCTCCCTTTCATTCTCTACTCCAGCCATTCAAGCTAGCGTGATTACCAAAATAAACCATGTTCTCACCCCAGGTCTATGCAAAAAACCTGAAAGTATCAACAACAAAAAACACTCCTGAATAATAAATGATTAGAGCAGGACTGTAGGATACAGGTTAATACCAAAAGTTCATTGCTTTCTTATACACCAGCAATGAAGAAGTAGAATTTGAAATTTAAAACACAAAATAATTAACTCACTCACAAAAATGAAATACTTAGGTATATTAGTTAGGTATAATCTAGCAAAATATGTACAAGAGATCTCTATGAGAACCCAATTACTTCCTACCGCTCCCATCTCTACTACACTGTTCCTTACACCATTCTCTCCTTTCCCAATTACTACCATAGATTTCTACTGAGTCTCCCTGCTTCCACATTTGACTTTGTCTCTTTTCTTCTCATAATAGCCACAATAATCCTGAAATTAGATCACATATCTCCTTAACCCCACCTCACTATGAGTAAAGCAAATGGTTTCATAATGGCCTCAAAGGTCCTGTGTTCTAGTCCCCATAACCTCTTTGCCTCAACTGCTAACACTCTCCCTCATGTTTACTCCACTCCAACCAGTCTCATTGCTGTTCCTCGAACATGGTCCTATCCCAGAAGCTTTGTACTGCTCTTTCCTTTCTCCCCAAATATCCAGAAGGGTTTGCACTTCCTTACTTCATGTCCAATATCATCTTACGGAAATACCTTCTCTGAAGATCTAATAAAACAACCCTAATCACACATGTTCTGCAACCCTGCTTTCTTTACCTACTTTTTCCATGCACTTCATAAACACTGACAACCAACATAGTCTGTATCATCTGTCTCTCCCCTCCACTAGAAAGTAAACAAATATTTTGTCCATTTTGTTCATTACTGTGTCATGGCACATAGAACTGTGCATGGTAAATAGCAGATACTCAAATATTTGTTGAATGAATAAAAACACATAAGCCACCTACCACTGCTGATCTTTTACATGAAATAAAAACATGTCCCTATGAAAACCATTCTTGATCAATCTTATGCTAATTTATTAGCCTGTTAAGTAACTGAGGGCAGTTTACTTAATTCATTTTAGCCATGACAAATCTTTTTTTTCAACTTATTATTTGGATATGGCATTTCAAACAAAAAAGAACTTTATTAATTAACCCACTTTTTTCTTTTTTCCCAGAATTACTGGTAATTTATTTACATTATAGTTATCAAGTAAGCAAGTGATTACAAACAGCCAGAAAAGCAATTCCTCTTCTTCTTCTTCAAAAAAAAAACAGAACAAAAATGGTTTCAGAGTATGGGTTGACAAACTTTCTACAGAGAGCTAGATAGTAAAAATTTTAGGAATACACATGTACAGTCTCTTTTATTATAACCCTTTAATAATGTAAAAATAATTCTTAGTTCCATATAAAAAAAAGGCCTACTTGCTGGATTTGACCCAGTGGTCATTTTGCCAACTCTGGTTCAGAGAATCCTGTTTTGCAGCCATCTAAGATACATGCCTATGCATACCTAAGAAAGGCATTTTAAAAGGCAATTATAAACATAGCACCCTAGAAAAATGGACAGTTCCCAAATTTTTCCCGAGCTATAAAAGTATAGCTGCTGTTTTATATCTGAAAAACTTGATAGGATAAACATTTTAAAAAGTATTTCAGAGCAAACCAGTGACTTCTAGATAAACCTTCCAATACTAAATTTCCTTCACAAATTAATGATTAATCCTATGACATTTATGTTTTAAAAATAAGAAAAAAATCAAAAACAATATCTCATAAGAAACATATTTTAGATTCCTCAGATAAATTTTTTTAAATCTGCAAAATTTTATAATTTTCACCTGCCACGATGTTCCCAGAACGTGCCACAACCTTGAATCCATCAGCTACTTTGTCTACACTATCTCCATGAGTAAGCAAAACAATTTCTTCCTTCTCAAGGCCCCTAAACACACAAAAAGTAAAATATAACACATAAATGTTAATTAAAGACATGATTAATGGGTTCTTTTACTTTGTTTTTTTCCCAGCTTTATTGAGATATAATTAACCTAAACATCGTGCAAGTTTAAGGTGCACAACGTAATTATATATACAGTGAAATAACCACAGTGAGGTTAGTTAACACATCCATCATTTCACAGTTACATTTTTGTGTGTGTGTGGTGAGAACATTTAAGATCTACTCCTTAGCAACTTTCACTTATACAATACAGTGTTATAACTATAGTCACCATTGCTGTACATTAGATCTCCAGAATTCATTCATCTTGTAACTGGGAGTTTGTTCTTTTACTTTAGAAATTCTAGTTTAATCAGGAAAATAAAAATAAGCACATAACAGTGCAACATTGCTGGAATTTAAATTTTTTCTATCCATTATTTTAAAAAGCCAATAAAAGAATATTAAATCTAGGTCAAAAATTGGCTTTAAAATTTTGGTGGAGCCGAAACCGGTTTGGCTCAGTGGATAGAGCATCGGCCTGCGGACTGAAAGGTCCCAGGTTCGATTCCGGTCGGGGGCATGTACCTGGGTTGCGGGCACATCCCCAGTGGGAGATGTGCAGGAGGCAGCTGATCGATGTCTCTCTCTCATCGATGTTTCTAACTCTCTATCTCTCTCCCTTCCTCTCTGTAAAAAATCAATAAAATATATTGAAAAAAAAATCTGTAATTAAAAAAAAAAATTTGGTGGAAAAAAAACAAACAAAAAAGAAAGCAAGTGACTAACACTTAAATTTTCTGGTCTTTCAGAAAACTGAATGAAAACTCAGCAGTTTATGTGCTTTTTTTTAGTAAAGCAGAGATAAACAATTCTAGGAAGCTAGTGAACAGCTCATTCACCAGTTTTAAAGTTATACACCAAATATATTATCATGTAGCAATAAAATCAGTTAATAAATTCACTGTATAAAAAAGACAGCATACCAGGTACAGGTATGCTCAATGCAGATAAAGTTAGGAGGGAGACAAAGCACATATTAAGAAATGAGTCCAACAAATGGGTGGCTTGCTAAGTAACAATAAAAATGTGGTGGGGAAAGGTATATAAATGCATTTGGCAGACGCAGGACAGTTTACAACGGTATCCATCTGCCACATCTGGCATACCTGTTAGAATCACACTCTACATCAAAGAGCGAAAAGGGAAAACTACAAATGTTGGAATCACAATATGCAATCCCAAATAGATGTCCAAGACTGCAAAGGTGCTTTTAAATTACATAATAAGTGCTTTCCTTATTCCTGGTGAACATCACCACCTCCTCTGCTGTCACTCAACTGGAAGACAGATACTATGACAATTACACCTTTGGCCAATACTGAATTACAGTCTCCAATTTTGAAGCATAACATTCACAACTTTAAATTAATCTACTCCTATTCTCATTCATCTAAAAATATCTGTCATACCTGAATAATGAGCATGTGTTATCCATGGTAATACTGAAGACTCCATCTTCTCTAACATTTTTTTTGTGCACAGTACCTCCAAATACTTTATTCATCATCTGTTCAAAGATAAAATAAATTAATGTTAATATAAATCAAAAGAAAATTAGCTATTTTCTTAATTACCCTAAATTTCATAATTATATTCCTTGTTTTCAGGATATATTATGTCTGTGACCAAAAAATAAAAGGAGTTTGATAAATGTAGATACCTTGGCATTATTATATAATTATACAGTTAATTAAGAGACATAGTTATAAAACAAAACTAGATTAAAAATCTGACCTGAGGTTAATTTCTGTTCAATACCAGCAGATTTCCCATTTAGTGTACTTTAATTAATTAATCTGTTAAAAATAAGTTTCTCTAATACTTTCATCTGAGTTCAATTTAAAAAGTAATATGAGCTTAGAAAAGGCTATAGTAAACAACAGAAGATTTGTGGTATTAAAATTAGATATGTCTAAATTCCTCCAACCTGTTTAATCTGTGGTCCCAAAGGTACAGTCTGAAAGCTTGCAGAAGACTGTGCTATGGAGATGGGATAAGCAAAAAAAATCTGGTCTTTCAATTAAACTCATTTGTTCAAAGCCCATATACCTACAGACTTTTATTCCAAATGGCCTCTTCTTCCTGCCCTTCCTTGTGTCAGTCAATCAATCTTACTTACATTTACAAATGCCCAAACTCCCAACATCAAATAAATACAAACAAGATTTTTACAAACATTAAATTTGCATTGATATAATCATTACAATTCATCTTGATATGTCTGCTCCATAACAAGTGTCCTAAGATATCTGCCATAATAATGCATGATGCCAGTTGACCCAGACTCCATCAGAAAAGCAGGCAAATGCTACCTAAATGCTCATTCTTATAGTGCAGTGGCATATTCTTCAAAACCATCACCAAATGCTGCCATCTATATTCTCCTCTTAGGCATTCACAATAAGCCTTCCTGCAATGAAAGTTTGGGTTAAGCCTATTAGGAAAGAAACTTGCTAAACCTTGTTTAACCCTTTGTATGCCATAAGCATCTATAGACACAAGCTGGGATGGTTTCTGTTTTGGATGCATGACAGTTAACTAGTTAAACCCAACACAGGTATAACTCATTTTTATTGCGCTCACCACTTTATTGCTCTACACAGATTTTGCCTTTTTTTAAAAAAAAGCCCTAGAAGGTTTGGCTCAGCACCTAGAGCGTCGGCCTG
>NW_006295187.1:464048-474041 GCF_000327345.1 Myotis davidii | reverse complement strand
TACACAAGACAGCTGAACAATCAAGATAACCAAAGCTGTTGGAATTCTATACAGTTTTAAAGTCCATAAAGCTCCAAATTAAAGGCTTTTTATAAAGCCAATGGCTTGCAGTAAAGTCTAAAGCTATATCACCTGTTCAGAGGCTTTCATACTTATTTTTGGTTCCTGACTACGCAATTTAAGGTTGAAAGTACAAGGAGTTAAGACCTTGACCAAGTAGCTCAGTTGGTTAGAAAATCCTCCCCATAAGCGAAGGTTGTGGGTTCTATCTCCAGTCAGGGCACATACAAACAATCAACCAGCGAAAATATAAGTGGGTAGGACAGCAAGTCTCTCTCTCTCTCTGAAACCAATAAACAAAAACAAAACAGTGGAACAACAAATTAATGTTTCTCCCTCCCTCTTTCTCTTTCTCTCTCTCTCTCTTTCTCTCTCCCTCCCTCTTTCTCTCTCTCTCTCCCCCTCAAATCAATAATTTTTTTTTTAAAGTGCAAGGATTTGAACAATCAGCTAAGTGTGTGTTTGGGGGAGATGGGGATAATTTTATGTGTAATAAAGATAATTTACTATCTTATTAAATTTTTGTTTTAATATTCTATTTTAACTTAAAGAAATGGTTTTCAGCATGGATTCCTGAAAATCCCAAAGTCCTAAATGCCTCAAAGAAATCCCTATAGTACTCCAGATCTACCACCCCCATCAGATCAGCCCCTATTTTATCTATATTATATGCCAAAGCTTTACAATATTAGGTTTGGGAGGAAAACAGAGAAATTCTGTAAATAAAAACAATTTGACAAAACCTTGTGGAAGTGTGTAAAAAATCAAGTGCTTGTAATAAAGATGTTTCTTAGAACTCTAAAAAAACAATTAAAAACCCAAATGAAATTATAAAGAATGAAAAATCACACAATCCAGAAACTATCTGCAATGAAGTCACACTCTGTAAAATTGTCTGCAATATACATAAGTGGCGAAAATTTAGTATTCAACATATACAAATGAATTTTTAAAAAACAATTTAATAGAATATGGGCAAAAATCATGTTTTACAGTAAAGCAGACACAACGGCAAATAAGCATACAAATTTTACAATAAGCAAAATGAACACTAAGACTATAATGTGATCCTATTTAGTGCCTCCTCAGATAGAAAAATAAAAACAACAAAAAAATCTGACCATGTCAAGGATTGGCAGGGATATGGAGCACAAGAATTTTTATATACTGCTGAGGAAACGCAAATGGGGAAGAAGTGGGTGTGTTGAAGTGGGGGAGTTGGTGGAAGAAAGTGGGAATATCATTACTTAGTGAAGCTGAGACAGCATTTCAACTTATGGTTACCCTAGAGCAGCGGTTCTCAACCTGTGGGTCGCGACCCCTTTGGGGTCAAACGACCCTTTCACAGGGGTCGCCTAAGACTATCGGAAAACACATACTGAATATATAATTACATATTGTTTTTGTGATTAATCACTATGCTTTAATTATGTTCAATTTGAAACAATGAAAATACAACCTGCATAGCAGATATTTACATTACGATTCATAACAGTATAAATTACAGTTATGAAGTAGCAACGAAAATAATTTTATGGTTGGGGGTCACCACAACATGAGGAACTGTATTAAAGGGTCACGGCATTAGGAAGGTTGGGAACCACTGCCCTAGAGAAAAGTTTGTGTATGTACAACATAGAAAAAAAGTACAAAAATATTTATGGCAGTGCTGCCTGTAATAGCAAAAACTGGAAAAAAAACAGTAATACTAACAGTGGAATATATAATCTGTGATATATTAAAACAATAAATTCAATAGTGGAAATAAATAACATACAATTAAAATGTATTAACACGGATGAATCTCAAAACCAAAGTTGAAAATAATACATGCAGTATGATTTCAATTATATTAAGGTCAGTAGGCAAATATATTATTTCACAATATAAACCTATGTGTAATAAAGTGTTACTCCTGGTGGGAGAAGAGAAGAATGTAGAGAGAGAAAAGTATAAAGGAAGTTTCAAAAGTTCTACTAATACTCTATTTATAATGCTAATTGGGAGTAAATTAGTAATAAAGATAAAAGGAGAAGGAAGCAAAGAATTTTTTCCTCCTAAAGATTTCTTTTCTTCCAAAGAAAAGCAATTAATAGGACGCAATTAGAAAGGCTCATACAAGAGAGTATAGTTAATGGAGAAATATGGTACAGAAATATGTAAATTACTGAAGTTTCAGGATGCCAAAGGGGTACACAAAGGTACCATTCAAGTGAGACCTTCGGTGCTAAAACTGCCCATGTAAGTCCTTAAGAAGTGGCAAGTCTATTCCATTATTCTACTATGAAAGCTGATGATATAAAGGCAAACCTTTTTATGCGTTTAACATAAGTAGGTCTGGCCCTGGCTACCATAACATCCCTATTGAATGACAGCAAAATGTGGCCTTATATTTATATGGAGAGCTGACATAATGGAGAAATAGTCAGCCTCTACCATTTAAATTAAGGAAGCATTTTCCAGACCAATTTTACTATAAGTGGGTGGAAAAAAAAATCCTGTGAGACTCTTCTTTACAAGATGTTAAAATGCCTCTCAGTATAGTATACCAAAACCCTTTAACTTAATTATTAAGTTGTGCTATATAATTAATATTGACTACTCTGGCAAAGGAGATCAATAAGTTATATTCTGGGGCAAAGGTATATTTTTAAAGTCAGCCAATTTCCAATGTTCAACGCAATGAGATGCAGGCTCTTCTAAAAATATATATTCTTTTGAATATTAAGTGGGAAAACCTAAAAATAAGTTATTATCCAACTCAAATTCATAACACCATTTGGCTTTTCAGAAAACATTAACAGGGGAAAACGAGCCTTTTACTATGCAATTCTTATTTGCCTATAGAAGAAAATATCTATTGTAGAGTTTTTACTTTGTACTTGACATATTTTTAGTGATCAGTATTTCTTCTAAATCAAAGTGGATAACCATAACAAACAATTAGCAAGAAATGAAGTCTGGTAAAGCTTTCTTCTAGACCAGTGATTTTTAATATCCTGCTCTTATATCAAAAATAGAAATAATATTCACATTTTTATATGAACACTAGAGGCCCAGTGCACGGATTTGTGCACCGGTGGGGTCCTCAGCCTGGCCTGTGCCTCTCGCAATCCAGTACCCCAAGGGGATGTCAGACTGCCGGTTTCAGCTGGATCCCTGGCCTGCAGGGATGGGGCGAAACCAGCAGTCCAACACTGCCTGCCTCTCTTGCCTGCCATTCCCGCTCATCCCGGCCCTGCTGCACCTGCCGCGGGCTCGTGCCCAGTCAGTCCCAATCGAGGGAGGCTCGCACCACCACAGTGGCTCTTGCCAGCTATGAGCCCTGCATCTGGCACCCATTGGTCAGCTGAGTGGCGCTCCCACTGTGGGAGTACACTAACCACCAGGGGATAGCTCCTACATTGAGTGCCTGTCCTCTGGTGGTCAGTGCACGTCATAGTAACCAGTTGTTCGGTCACTTAGGTTTTTATATATACATAGATTGATTTATTGATTTATTTAAAAAATATTTTTAAAAATATATTTTATTGATTTTTTACAGAGAAGAAAGGAGAGGGATCGAGAGTTAGAAACATCAATGAGAGAGAAACATCAATCAGCTGCCTCCTGCACGCCGCCCACTCTGCAGGCCAATGCTCTATCCACTGAGCCAAACCGGTTAGGGCACTTAATGTTCTCTTAAAGTCACTGTAAACCTATGTTGACCTATACTGGACTACATGTCCACAGGCCAACGCTCTATCCACTGAGCAAAACCGGTTAGGGCTAGATAGATTGATTTATATTTCTTTCCTTCACTGAAACTCCAGAGTCAGTTAGAAGAAAATATATTGGTCTGTTCACTTTCTACCTTTTAAACAGCTTCCCCGGTACAATATTCATATTAATGCACAACAGTTTCAATCAGACTGGTTTTGCCAACTTACAAAAATTTAAATTATGCTCAATACAAGGACTTAAAACAACTCAGCCATTGGGAAAAATGATACATCTTTATCAAGTCATTTATGCAAGAAATTAAAAATTAACAGGTAATTCTCAATAATCAATTAGGGAAGACCAGGTTATGAGGAAATTAAAAAGCTGCATCCCCCTGTTGTCCATGTCCATTGGTTTGGAAAAAGCTGATTTTTAATTAACACCAATTCCATTTTGGTCAATTAGGATCTCACAATTACATTAATTCCACTTGTATTCTGACCCTATCCTCCCTTCCACTTTAGTATGTGCTAAGCCAGAAGCTGGTCAAAGGGAAAAGAGGTCAAGATAATTCATAAACCAGTTAATCCACAGTCACTATATTTACTTGGCTATTCTTATCATGGCAGAAAATTCTGCATTAAAAAAAAAAAAGTACATTGCTTCTGACACTAGCTAGAAAAGTCAAAATACTATAACATGTCAGTTACTAATAATGTATTACTCAGGGAATACTTTCCCATCTAATTCAATTTTCAGATGATCTGGTTAAATAAAATGCATTTTTAAAATTATCTTAACTGGAAAGTCATTTTGCTTATCACCAGGGATAACTTTTCTTAAATGTATTTATTTATATTCACACCTTCTCAGTAAATAGATTATATTGAAGAAATTATCTATATATATAAACCTTAATATGCAAATAGACTGAACAGCGGAACAACGGAACAACCAGTGGCTATGACGTTCACTGACCACCGGGGGCGCGTGTGGAACATGGCAGATGTTGGCAGCAGAGCACGGAACATGGTGGGTGTCAGCCGCGGCGGGATGGTGAAGCAGGTAAGTGGGGGCACCTGACCAAGGCGGGGCTCCAGTCACTGTCACCTGGGCAAGCCTCTGGTGGTTACTGAAAATTCTTTGCTCCTGTGTGCCACGGTCCCGCCCAGCGTTTGCACCTGCTGCAGGCGCCAGCCCCACTCACACCTGCAGCTGGCACCGGAGCAGCTGCTTGCACCCTCTGCCAGCAACCGGTGCCGGCCCCGATTGCTCGGCACCATTAGTGGGTGCAAGCAGCGGCTGCTGGCCCCAATCGCCCCTCAGGGCTTCTCTACCTCCCCCTACTCCTGAGGGGCGACTGGGGCCAGCAGACACCTCTCGCATCTGCTGCCGGCCCTGGAGCCGCTCACACCCACTGCCGGTGCAGGCCCTGCTTGCACCCACAGCCAGCACTGGAGCCACTGCTTGCACCCACTGCTGGCGCCAGGCGCCAGCCCCAATTGCCACTGAGGACTTATCCACTTCCCCCTGCTCCTGAGGGGTGAGAGGCAGCAGCCGCTGCTCGCTCCCGCTGCTGGCACAGGCCCCAATCACTCCACGCTATCAGTGGGTGCAAGTGGGGCCGGCGCCATCGGTGCATGGGAGCGGCGGTGGTGGGAGCAGGGCTGCCAGCAGACAGGGGACCAGGCCGTGGCAGTAGGGGCCAGGCGGGGGCATGGAGGATGGGCCGAGACCCATCCCTATGCTCACCACAGCCTTGCGGCCCACAGTTCCTTTCAAGGTGAATTCGTGCACTGGGCCCCTAGTTCTTTGATAAATGAGAATGTAACATGTTATAGGCTCAGTATTATTTATCATCTTATTCAATAATCACATCTACTTACCTGTTAAACTTATACTACTTAAAAATAAAGTAAGCAAAAAATACATTAAACGAGCCAAAATATATTTCTAAACATTTCGCTCCTAGGAGAATAGCTTATATCAACATCTCAATTAGTCCCTATTTATTCTTCCTTTTGTACAGCCCCAACATACAAATAATTATTAATATTACAATGACCATCATAACCAAATGACCAAAATTAACATCACCAGTCAAGGCACAAATCAACATTGTATGTCTCCTAATGATATGCTCTGGGAAGACCACAGCATCTCTTCTGTGGTACTCCTGCCAAAAATATATGACCTGAACCTAACAATGAAGAAACATCATACAAACCAAAACTGAGGGATAGTGTAAAAAGTAACTTAAAAATAAAACCTATCTCGGTCATGAAAGGGAAGGAAAGACAAAGAAATGGGTCCAAACTAAAGGAGTCAAAGAATCATGACAACTTAAATATAACACATGGTTGAAATGGATCCTGGATTTACAAGGGACATTAGTAAGAAAAACAGTGAAATGTGAATTAAGTCTGTGGATTAGATTCTAACACTGAATTAATGTTAACTTCTGATTTTGATAGTTGTACTGTGGCTATGTAGGGCAAAGTTCTAGTACTTAGGAAATACAAAGAAAGGATACCAAGTCTGCAACTTACTCTCAAATGATTAAAAATGTCAATGGAACTAAGCAAAAGTATACAGGAGCTCTGTGTACTATTTCTGCTACTTTTATGTAAATTTGAATGTCAAACTTGTTTTTATTTTAATGGACAATATTTGTTATATGCAGTAATAGAGCTACTTTTCTAAAAATAGATTCCCACTCAGGTCCATTCTGCCTTACCAGTGTAACAACTCACAAACAGATATAATATGCACAAATAATCTCATACAACTAAATATCCTAGTCTAAAGACAGAAAATACTAATAGAGTGGAATTCACAAACAGAATAAAATTAAGTCAGCTCTTAAGGCAAATTTACAGATGTACCTGCATGCCATAGCAAATTCCAAGAACAGGCTTGCCAATAGTGAATATTGCTGGATCAAACCAGGGAGCATCTTCTGCATACACAGAATTAGGTCCTCCAGAGATGATAATAGCACTGTGGATTTAAGCAAGAGAGTCAGTGAAGAATCTCTAACTGCGAACTTTTAGACAAAGTCTACAGATTCAGCGAGTTTATGTTTTTGGTACCTTGTAGATATCTAGATTCTATCACAACTAATTAATATCCTCCCAAAGAGCTTAATTATACTAACTCTACTTTACTGCAATGTGTGGAAGCCTCAAGTCAACATTTATTTGTTAATAAGCACAACTTCCAAATATATAAATACCAATGTTTCTATCTATTAAGGTGGCATAAATTTGTTTTGATTGTTTTCCTCATTAATGGAAGAAGTAAATGAGAATTCTAAAAGATGGAGAACATACACTGAGTGGCCATATTATGATGACCGGCCAGATTATTATGACCATCCATCAGTACAATGAAGAATTCGTTATGCAAATAATAATAATAATAATAATAATAATAATAAAACCTTGAGAGTATTTGCTTAGGAAGTTTTCAATATTCAGTATTTTTGGAAGTGTCAATGAAGTACTGATGGAGTGGTCATAATAATCTGGTCGGTCATAATAATCTGGCCACTCAGTGTATATGTCCTTCTGGGAGGCAAGGAGTAAAGCAGGTCACAAAAGAACAACTAAAGGTATTATGAAGTCTCTGGATGACTCAGAGCAACATATTCTACAACAAAGAATGGCAAAATGTGAAGAATTACCTAACTTGGCCTCTTCAAAACCTGTCCAATATTCCCAACAATTTTACTTGAGACCCAGGAAAAGGAGCTAACATCACTTTAGCCCCATATGCCTTGCTCCCAGAACCGAGGTCAATATTATAACTTATCTACACTACAACTCACAGAGCATTCTATAGGTTAACTTGAGAATCAAAATATTAGTATAAAGGAAGCTACAAACTGAGGCCCATGTTCCTCACCAGGCCACTGACACATCAAATTTGGCCTTCAGTATTCACTCAAAAAAATTTACAACATTTTATTACTATTATGAATTTTACAAAAAAAATTCAGATTTCTGGATCTTATTTAAGAAAAAGAAGGAAAAAATCTGGCAAAACCAGGCCTTCACTCTCAGATGGCTGCAAATAATGAATCACAGAGTTGCACTATCGTACTATCATACACATCATATATGCTGTCCAGTTTGCCACACATGCCCACTTACATACAACCGGTAAACTTAGGCCCTTTACTCAATTTAAGATATTCTCAGACTCATCTTTTTTTTTTAATTTTTTATTACAAAGGGTATTACATATGTGTCCATTTTTCCCCCCCGCCCTAGACAGTCCCCTAGCCTCCCCTATCCCCCAGTGTCTTATGTCCATTGGTTATGCTTATCTCAGACTCATCTTAAGTCTGAGTTTGCAGGAATCCTGATTTATCTATATTTCTAAAGGAAAATGCATTCCAAGACCTAACCAAAATCTACTTACAAATAAATCTGGATTACAATTTATAATTAGTGGCTGCCTGCCATCTAAAAGCATATAAACTAAAATGCTAGGCTTATGATATATCTAGAAGAATAATATGTCAAATTCATAAAAATTTCTCAGCAAGCTAGAGCATTTATTTAATTTTTTAAATATATTTTTATTGATTTCAGAGAGAAAAGGAGAAGGGAAAGACAGATAGAGTCATCAATGATGAGAGAGAATCATTGATTGGCTGCCTACTGCATATCCCCTCTACTGGGGATCGAGCCCACAACCCCAGGCATGAGCTCCTAACAAGAATCAAACCCAGGACCCTTCAGTCCACAGGCTGACACTCTATCCACTGAGCCAAACCAGCTAGCGCTATTTATTTATTAAGTTTATTGGCGAGACAGTGGTTAGTAACATTATATAAGTTTCAGGTATACAATTCTATAATACATCATCTGCATATTGCATTGTATGCTTAACACACAAAGTCTAGTTTCTCTCTGTCATCATAAATTTTACCCCTTTACCTTCTTCATCCTCCCCCAGCACCAAGCATTTCCCCCAGCACCAAGTTATGTATTGTTATGTAAAAATACATAACAATAATTTAAGTGAACTCAAAAGCCCCATTTTTGGAACTTTGTATTAGTAATATGAATTATATTATATATTGTTTGCTAGCCTATCTTCTTTATAAAAAAACTGGAGACAACCTGCTCATATGATAAATATAACATCTTTAAGACAACAATTCTAAAGGGGTGCATCAGGTTAAACCTAATGTAGATATGTAACCTGGCATCCTAAATATGTAGAAGCTAAAATTCTATAAAATATATTTAATATTCACAACCTCTATAATTTCAATATATTTAGTTTTATAAAGGATAATCACTATAGGACTGCCCAGCATCCCACATTAATCTAATAAATAACTCAAAACTCTAAGAGTCATAATACTTGAAAAGGCAATGGTCTTAGCCAAGGATAAAAACTCAAGCAGTACTTACACCAATTATGAAAATTCTCATCTCAGTAAATCTTGAGAAAAGCTAATCACTCGTTCTGAGTCTTCTATCTCTATGCTGCTATTCTTTTGAAACTAATTTACAATTATGAGGCCCAATAAGCCATCAGGCATTCCAGATATCAACTTTATGTTATCAAGCAGATCAAGGTTCTACAAACAAGTAGGTTAAGATGTCTCTTATGTCATAAAACTAACATTTATTCTAAAAAAATAAAAACAAAACCAGGAGTGGTCCAATATTTATCTCAGTGGCAAAGATAACAGTAATAAAACCCACATAGTTCCTATTCTCCCACAAAGAAGCTCTAGGCACAAGCAAGATCTAGGAACTTTTTATGATTAAGTGACAAGAAAAACAATTAGACTTCTATTACCAAGTATTTACCTATACTACTCTAAAACAATTAGTCTGGGTTAGTTTGCTGGGAATGCTTTGTTGGTTTCTTTTGGGTTGTAGAATGAAGAAGCTTGGATTTGACAAAGAGCCATTTGGATTTTTCACCGTCTTTGATTCTCTTAAAATTGATTCCCAATGGCAAATGAAGACAGATGAATTAAATAAACTCAAGGGTCCCTTCTTTCTCTAAAATTATACTGTTTAAAAAGGCTGTTCCCAAACCACTCTGCTAATTTATATTTGACAAAGGAGGCAAGAGCATACAATGGAGTCAAGACAGTCTCTTCAATAAACGGTGCTGGAAAAATTGGCCAGGTGCATGCAAAAAAATGAAACTAGCAAAAGAAACCATCAATAGCAAAAGAAACCATCAACAAAACAAGAA
>NW_006295187.1:461835-463377 GCF_000327345.1 Myotis davidii | reverse complement strand
CAGACAGCAGGGAGGTGAGTGCATGAGTGGGAGGATTGGGGGTGGGCAAAGGTGGGATAAGGACACATATGTAATACCTTAATCAATAAAGAAACTAAAAAATTTTTTTTTAAAGATAGCTGTTTTAACCTGCATCTGAAGACTAGTACAGAGTTAAGTAAACCTGCCTTTTCAGATTTCCAATTCAGTATAATTCAGAAACAAGAATCACAGGATAATGTATACATGTCTATGAAGTCTTTAAATGTGAATTTTTTGCTCTTAAAATAGTTGGTTTAAGAAAAAATTAATTTTTTGCTGAAACCGGTTTGGCTCAGTGGATAGAGTGTCGGCCTGCGAACTAAAAGGTCCCAGGTTCGATTCCAGTCAAGGGCATATAACTGGGTTGCGGGCACATCCCCAGTAGGAGATGTGCAGGAGGCAGCTGATCGATGTTTCTCTCTCATCGATGTTTCTAACTCTCTATCTCTCTCCCTTCCTCTCTATAAGAAATCAATAAAATATATTTTTAAAAAAATTAATTTTTGAAAAAAAATAGCATTAACATTTAAGACCCAATTAAGGATATAAACTGCAGTTGCTTACTTCTAGATAAGAAAGAGTATTAGCTTAATGCAAGGGTGGGGAACCTTTCTTCTGCCAAGGGCCATTTGGATATTTATAACATCATTTATGAGCCATACAAAATTATCAACTTAAAAATTAGCCTGCTATATTTGGTTAATTCACCTCTAATGCATTGGCAGGGCCAGACTAAATGATTTTTCAGGCCTTATATGGCCCGGCCAGACATTTCCCAACTCTTTAATGAGAAAAGGATTAGAATTAACCAGAAATAGCTGTTAAAGAAAGAAACATATTGTGTGTGTGTGTGTTTGCTGTCATTTGGACTAGTTCTAAGAGTACAAGCTGTGGAATTAGCCCTTATATAAGACTTAAGAAATCTTCATCTTATAGAAATTAGTTTCTTGGCATAGGAAGCAAAATTCTGTGCACAGAATTCTTCTCATTTAAGTATTCTAGCCATTGTATATAGTCCTTTGATGAAATACTCTGGGATCAATGAATGAATGACAACAATAGCCTTACATAGTCTAACCCAGTAATCTTATAAAACACTTGAGGCCCAGTGCACAAATTCATGCATGGGTAGGGCCAGGGGAGGGACCACAGGCAGTTGGCAGGCCGCCCCCGCCCCCTGGACAAACTCCCAGTCACGGGGAGGACAATTTGCATATTAGCCTTTTATTATATACGACTAGAGGACCGGTGTACAAAAATTTGTGCACTCGGGGGTGGGGGTGGGGGACGGGGAGGGGAGACCTCTCGCAGTCTGGGACCCCTCGAGGCTGACCACTTGCTGGCTTAGGCCTGCTCCCCGGGGGATTGGGCCTAAGCTGGCAATCAGACATCCCTCTGGCAGCCAGGCAGCCCTCAGGGGATGTCCACTTGCCAGCGGGGAGCAGGCCTAAACTGCATTCGGACATCCTTAGTGCTGCTGAGGAGGCGAGAGAGGCTCCTACCACCACCACTGTACTGGCC
>NW_006295187.1:458969-461352 GCF_000327345.1 Myotis davidii | reverse complement strand
CCTGGCTGCCGGCCGCCATCTTGGTTGGCAGTTAATTTGCATATTGCCCTGATTAGCCAATGGGAAGCGTGTCGGAGGTATGGTTAATTACCATGTTTGTCTATTATTAGATAGGATAAAACATCCAAATGCAAATCCTGCCCTAGCTGGTTTGGCTCAGTGAATAGAGCATCGGCCTGTGGACTGAAGGGTCCCAGTTCAATTTCAGTCAAGGACACATGCCCGGTTGTGGACTCGATCCCTGGGAGAGGATGTGCAGAAGGCAACCCATCAATGATTCTCTCTCATCATTGATGTTTCTCTCTCCTCTCTCCTCTCCTCTCCCCCCGTCTCCTCCTCTCCCCTCCCCTGCCCTCCTCTCCTCTCCCTTCCTCTCTGAAATCAATAAAAATATATTTTTAAAAAACAAAAATAATGCAAGTCCTCATGACTGTGCAATTAAAGTTAAGGTAATCTTTTTAACTGAAAAACTTAAATATTTCCTTTTTTTTTAATCAGAACCATGGGAAATTTCTTGTAAAACCAATCCATGTCATATATTCATTTTAAAAACATGCAGTGCCCAAGCAACTTAATAATAAAATATCCTAAAATGTATGCTCAATATTCTCAGAAAAACATAAGAAAAAAGTCTACCGGAATCCATGCTCTTTTATAGCAAATGCTGGTGTTTCCAATGGGAAGAGTTCCGACTGCACGAACAGTTCCCTCACTCTTCGATCTATGACTTTCCCGTACTGAGCACCAGCATCCAGAATGACCACAGCTCCTTCATAATGGTGGCAGCCATCCTTAATGTCTCCTCCAGCATTCTCCAGCTGCAAATATTAATACAAATGTCTTAATTATGAAAATTAAAGCTACTTTAAGAAACAGTTGTCACAGTCAACTCCAAAAACACACAGAAACAAAAACTGTTAACTTAGAACTTTCTAAGTTGCCAATTCAAAACACTTCTTTTAAAGTGAAGATTTTCATACATATCCATATACCAGCATACATAAACACTTTAATAAAAGCTACCCTTTACTGACTATATGATATAGTCACTTTATGTTTAGTGCATCCTACATGTATTATCTAATAATATGGTAATCATACAATCCAGTTGTGCCAAATATAGTCCTGATTTATGTCTGTTATACTGGCATTATTAATAATGCCTCTTTCAAATCTCAAAAGCATCCAATTGGACAATAAATTATATGATGACCCTACCTGGTACTCACGGCTTTCCTATGATGGATGTACTGATGAGAAACTGTAAAATTTGATGCCAGAGTATAAGCATGCCCAAATTCTCTTTATTAGGAAAAGTATATATATATGCATCTACTCACAACAATAAAAATTTTAAAGGTTTTTTTTAAAAAATCTTATCTCTGTGTAGTATTATTGACACTTTTCTGGAAGGCAATCTGGCAAAACATAAAATTAACTCTGTGTGCTGAAATATTTTCCTGGAACTGGGTACAAAGGAATGCAAGTGTAGGTGGGTATGGATAAAACACGACTGCTTATGTACTGAAATCAGTCAGGTGATAGTGCCCTGGCCGAGTAACTTAGTTGGCTGGAGCATCATCCTGTACATTAAAAAGTTGTAGACTGGATTCCCGGTCAGGGTACATACCTAAACCTAGGTTGCGGGATAGATCCCCAGTAGGAGCACAGACGGGAAACAATCGCTGTTTCTCTCACACTGATGTCTCTCTCTTCCCCTTCCTCTCTCTCAAATCAATAAAAACATATCTTAGGTGAAGACTAAAAAAAAAAAAGTGATAGGTACATTCATTTTATTGACCGCCAAAGGGGTCCCACAGGTTGAGAACCACTGGGTTATGGCAACACCACTAACACTTCTGCTACAGCAATGAAAAAAGCAAGTTCAACCTGTTTGTTTTTTGCACATTACAGGCAGTTTTCACTTTGCATGATTCTGATATGCACAAATTTGTTATCATGTTTTATTCCAAGGTTTATTTAACTAAGATTAGCCCCCAAAAACATGGCTCAAATTTCATTAACATATCAACTGTGAGTATAGAGTACAAACTTCAATGCCAGTTCTTCAGTCCACAAATCATCACAACCATCTATAGAGGAGGATTTGCAAAAGGCCAATCGCAGGCCAGAAAGAATTACTCGGATCATAAATATGGTTTTAATTAGGAATACTGAGCAATGTAGAAAAATCAGGTCACAGAAAGCAGTTTACAGAATATATTAGTGCAAGAAATACTAAAACTTTTTTCCTTCCAAACCTTTGCCTTCACACATACAAACACTAACACACACACAATGCACTTTAAGGAATATATCTACAATCCCTTAATCTTAATCTATTTTTTTGGTAAAGAATAAACTATTTTTCTTTTATTGTCTA
>NW_006295187.1:455620-458934 GCF_000327345.1 Myotis davidii | reverse complement strand
ATCTGGTAAAACATAAAATTAACTCTGTGTGCTGAAATATTTTCCTGGAACTGGGTACAAAGGAATGCAAGTGTAGGTGGGTATGGATAAAACACGACTGCTTATGTACTGAAATCAGTCAGGTGATAGTGCCCTGGCCGAGTAACTTAGTTGGCTGGAGCATCATCCTGTACATTAAAAAGTTGTAGACTGGATTCCCGGTCAGGGTACATACCTAAACCTAGGTTGCGGGATAGATCCCCAGTAGGAGCACAGACGGGAAACAATCGCTGTTTCTCTCACACTGATGTCTCTCTCTTCCCCTTCCTCTCTCTCAAATCAATAAAAACATATCTTAGGTGAAGACTAAAAAAAAAAAAGTGATAGGTACATTCATTTTAATCTAGTCTCTATGCTGTTCTGAATATCTGAACTTATGAAAAAGCTTTTTAAATGTGTATATACACTGGAAATCCACTTGGAGGAAGCATATACACTATGGTTTCATTTTTAAATATATTGTGTAAAACACTATAGTGTATGTGTGCATGTATGAAAAAAAGTCTAAACAGATATACACCAAAGTATTAACAAAGGTTGTATCTGAGTGATAGCACTTTAGGCGATCTTAAATATTGCCCTCTATATTCTTTGTTATGTTCTACATGTATACAATGAACATATTTTGAGTTTTTCCCACCTCCAGTTGTAAAATTTGCACATTAAAAAAAGTGTAAGTTAGTCTTTTTGGCTCTTGTATAATCCTTTCTCTTCTCGTGAAAAAATAAATGCAGATTTCATAACACCACTAACACTTCTTTTTTATATATATATATATTATTGATTTTTTTACAGAGAGGAAGGGAGAGAGATAGTTAGAAACATCGATGAGAGAGAAACATCGATCAGCTGCCTCCTGCACAACCCCCACTGGGGATGTGTTGGCAACCAAGGTACATGCCCTTGACTGGAATCAAACCTGGGACCCTTCAGTCTGCAGGCCGACGCTCTATGCAGAGCCAAACTGGTTTGACCGCCAAAGGGGTCCCACAGGTTGAGAACCACTGGGTTATGGCAACACCACTAACACTTCTGCTACAAAAAAAAAAAAAGCAAGTTCAACCTGTTTGTTTTTTGCACATTACAGGCAGTTTTCACTTTGCATGATTCTGATATGCACAAATTTGTTATCATGTTTTATTCCAAGGTTTATTTAACTAAGATTAGCCCCCAAAAACATGGCTCAAATTTCATTAACATATCAACTGTGAGTATAGAGTACAAACTTCAATGCCAGTTCTTCAGTCCACAAACAAGTTCAACCTGTTTGTTTTTTGCACATTACAGGCAGTTTTCACTTTGCATGATTCTGATATGCACAAATTTGTTATCATGTTTTATTCCAAGGTTTATTTAACTAAGATTAGCCCCCAAAAACATGGCTCAAATTTCATTAACATATCAACTGTGAGTATAGAGTACAAACTTCAATGCCAGTTCTTCAGTCCACAAATCATCACAACCATCTATAGAGGAGGATTTGCAAAAGGCCAATCGCAGGCCAGAAAGAATTACTCGGATCATAAATATGGTTTTAATTAGGAATACTGAGCAATGTAGAAAAATCAGGTCACAGAAAGCAGTTTACAGAATATATTAGTGCAAGAAATACTAAAACTTTTTTCCTTCCAAACCTTTGCCTTCACACATACAAACACTAACACACACACAATGCACTTTAAGGAATATATCTACAATCCCTTAATCTTAATCTATTTTTTTGGTAAAGAATAAACTATTTTTCTTTTATTGTCTAAAGTTTTACCTATATCTCCTTTTTTCCCAATTGATCCCCTCCCCATCCTTTCCCAGCCCGGGCAAGCCCCCACCACCCCACTGGAAAAAATAAAATAAATAAATAAAAATAAAATAAAACCCTGCTTTGGATTCATTAATACTGTTGTTCTTTTCAATTAATCTATATGCATCTCAATACATATTTTTAAGTAAAGAAAAAAAAAGAATAAAGTATTTTCGAAAGCCTACTATGCCATTCAGTCTCATTAACACCTTCACGTTTTTCACCAAATCCAAGTTCAACCTGTTTGTTTTTTGCACATTACAGGCAGTTTTCACTTTGCATGATTCTGATATGCACAAATTTGTTATCATGTTTTATTCCAAGGTTTATTTAACTAAGATTAGCCCCCAAAAACATGGCTCAAATTTCATTAACATATCAACTGTGAGTATAGAGTACAAACTTCAATGCCAGTTCTTCAGTCCACAAATCATCACAAACGACAGATAAACAACTTTATCAGTGACCAATCACGTCCCTTCTTTCAAAGTCTGTTGGTAATTGGTCACTGTACAACAAACAGACAAAAGTATAAGTGGTTACCTTCTTGACACCCAGTGATAAATCCATATGACATTATAACATATGGATAATCCAAAGTGGAAACTTAACAACAAAGAAGAAGGTGTAGCAAAAACATGAAAAGTGATATGCTAGAAGTGAAATTCTAATCCAATGTAAATGCAGTTACAGAAGAAATAGTTGGTTGTGGCAATGATGACATGGTTGCAGTTTGAGCACTTCTAGAATGTGCAGCCAGAGGAACTTAGCAAAAGCAAAACTTATCAGCATCAATGAGAAAAGTCTCTGTGATGAAAAGGATGTCCCAGAGGAAGTGACTCCAGGAAAATACTTCAAATTAAAGTAATTCTTGGAGATATTTCATGACATTCAACATGCAAAGGGTATAGCATGTTGAAAGCCACCAAAGCATAGAAAAGATGCGAAGGTAAAGCCAACACTCATTCTTGATAATTTTTTTACAAAGAAACAGCAATTTTTAATGTTTCTAATGTTTTAAGTTATACTATACTAAATAGTAGTTTTACTATTTATTTCAATATAAATGCATACTTATCTTTTTTTAAGGGGTAACTAATGAAGGAAAGACATCAGGGAAGAGAAACTAGAGAGAAGCACTGGTCATTACCTCTAGAGAGGTAGGCCTGGTGAGCCCAAGATGTGCTGGACAGGATACTGTACCTCACAGACAAATTGATAGAGGTTTTCTTATCAAATACCTAAAAATAGTTTTATGTGTTTGGTAACATTATTTTACAGCAATTAGAAAATTAAGTTATTAGAAATTCAACTTATTTTAGCACCTCCTCTTTTAGGATCAAGTGCCCCAGTTTAGACAGAGAATATATAATCACACTACTATTAACGAAACCCTTTATATTCCCTATCTATTCTAATAAAAGGGTAATATGCTAATTAGACCAGGAGACCTTCAGGACAAAGCCATGGTGAC
>NW_006295187.1:451905-455544 GCF_000327345.1 Myotis davidii | reverse complement strand
GGGGGAGTTGGGGGCGATCAGCCCAGCTGGGAGGTAGTTGGGGGTGAGCAGAGCAGGCCAGCAGAGGGGGGCAGTTGTGGGCGAGCAGGCCAGCAGGCAGAGTGGTTAGGGGCGATCAGGCAGGCCGGCAGGTGAGCGATTAGGAGCCAGCGGTCCCAGGTTGCCAGTGGGATGTCCAAGGGGTCCCAGAATGGAGAGGGTGCAGGCCAGGCTGAGGGACAGCCCCCCGTGCATGAATTTCACGCACCAGGCTACTAGTCACACTATAATGGACTCTGTTAGGCAACATGTAGACATAACTACATAAGCATTTCCTGGGTCCTCAAACCGAGAACCCAAAGCCATGACAAGGGTCCACCAACAAGCATATCAACTCATCTCACATTATTACTAAAATAAACCTGTTTTTGGAACCACTGTGATTCTTGAGCAAACACAAAAACATCTCTATTCCACAATAAGCATGGAAAAATACTCTACACAACCCAGAATTATATATGCTATACAAAGATTCAAAATTCTATGAAACAATTACTTTTTATTTGTTGTTTCACAGTGTTTCAGAATTATATATTAACCCAGAGGATTTCATTCATTTTGAGCATCTAAATAGAATTTAGGTTTGTAGGAATCATGAAAATAGTAAGTACCATAATGGAGGAAATTTTTATCACTGTGGATAGCAAACAATTATTTACTACATCCAACAGCATCTTTTGGAATATCATTCATTAAATGGCCTAAAAAAAAAAGTAAGAACTATATTTGAACAGTATAGGACAAGCCTAAATATTTTTTAAAATTTTTGAAAGACAATTATTTTCCTTAAGAGACAAGTTGGCCTACACTAAAGGCAAGGTCATCTGAAGCTCCTAGAGGAATTTCAAAACCTTTCAAGTCTAAGAACAAAAAACAATAAAAACCATAAACCATTCCTTTTGTCTGCAACAGCTCTTCCATTCTAGATTAATATCTTAACAGAACAAAATCTGAAGCAAAGAAAACAAACAAACCATCTTTGACCTCTGAAAAAATGTACTATAAGATTATCAAATGACAATTAATTCTCAATACATCCCAGATAAAAATTCAGGTCTTCTTCCCATTCAAGTACAAAAACTTATACTTAAAGTGCCAAATTTAAATTTTTAATATCAATAAGTATTTATAAAACAACTTTAATCCAACTTTAATTTATAATAACCTAGTTAATATTTCAGTGAAGATGGTGGGGCAAGGCCCACTTCTACTCCAAGCAAGCAAGAGTCTGAAGTTTACTCCTTTATGTTTTATAACAATAAGGACTGGGAAACTTGACAAGTGGCCCAAAGACCATTAATCCTACTTTAATAAAATTGAAAAGTTATTACATCTAATGCTTGGCATACATTCTATTCATATACAACACTGAATTAGTTGTGAACATTTTTTAAAAAATTACTAACCCCTGGCTGGTTTGGCTCAGTGGATAGAGCGTCGGCCTGTAGACTAAAGGGTCCCGGGCTCAATTCTGATCAAGGGCACATGCCCGGGTTGCAGGCTCGATTCCCCAGTAAGGGGTGTGCAGAAGGCAGCCAATCAATGATTCTCTCTCATCATTGATGTTTCTAACTCTCTCCCTCTCCCTTCCTCTCTGAAATCAATAAAAATATATTCTTTAAAAAAAGAATTACTGACTAGGCCTATGTTCTTGTTTACTTTAAGATCTTTAAATAACATTTGTTAAAGAAACAAAAATTTATCTTGAGTAGTTAACCAAAGTAGCCCTGAAAAAAAACAAACAAAAAAAAACTAGGTTTTAAGTCCCAGCTTTTTTTTCAGCATATGAAGCTGGAACACATAAAGGTCCTTTCCAGCTCTAAAATAATACTCTAGATGGACAAAACTAATGAAAACAGTCCAAATGCTTTTACAGATTTTAGATCTCTCTTGAATTTCTATCATGTAAAAAAGAAAAGTCATTCTAGAAATTCCTGATAAAAATTGAAATACACCAGAATAGGAATCAAAATCAGTTCTCTCCTCCCTTTATGAACTAGGATTTACGCACAACTATTGGAGACACAACAGATGTACAAAGTAAGCGTGGGTCCAGTATTTGTATTTTACTCCAGAGGGAGGGGTGGTCCAGTGGCAAGCTATGGAAAGAGGATGCCTACTCAGATTTCCAGGTGCATCTCTTAGAAATATGTTATTTCACTTACTTTATTACTCATATTTCCCATACTTAAACATCTCTTCACTTGAAATGGTTCCTATGATCAATGACATATCGTGGTTTAATTGTTGCCCTCCCACCCCCCGCCACTTAGGAGTATGTGACATAATCATAGATTTGATGAAATATGTTATTTCCCTGCATCGCTTCTCTTGAAAATGCTTCCAATTCAGTCCATATCTAATTGTTAGCCCAGTTACACACACACACACACACACACACACACACACGCACGCACGCACACCTGATTGTTATAAAACATAAAGGAGCTTGAAATTAAAAAAGTTAATCAACAATTCACCTGATACTCTTTAAAATTCAAGTTGGAAAAAAAAATAGCATCTAGGAAGAAAGTGTATATTCTATATTCCTGAGACAGATAAAGTAGTTTGGAAACTGAATCTTGAACTTTCTTCTGTTACTTAATTTTGTAAAAATGCTCTTCTCAAATCACCACATACCAGTACTTTGCAAAATGAGGTTTGGGTCCTTCTAGTAACACCGTCATTTCCTCTACCAGGACAAAGCTGAATCTTGCCAATGAGTTGTAAGGCTCAAAATACAAGGGAAGAAAAATGCTCTGTTAACTAGTGTACAGGAAAGAGCTGTAGCCGAGGTTTCATTCTAAGGTCAGAAACTAAGGGTTTGAGTGTCTTCATTCACCTATTTCATCCTGAGAAAGAGCTCTAGCGAGTCTGAGCATCAGTTTCCTCAGTCTGAAAAGAGTATGTATCAGGTGCTGTACAACCTGACTCATCTGTTCAATCAACACTACCTGAATGCTTAACCAGATATGTGCAAACATTCACGGAGAGGACCCACTAGTCACGCAGTGGTTCTCAACCTTCTGGCCCTTTAAATACAGTCCCTCATGTTGTGACCCAACCATAAAACTATTTTCGTTGCTACTTCATAACTGTAATGTTGCTACTGTTATGAATCGTAAATATCTGATATGCAGGATGGTCTTAGGCGACCCCTGTGAAAGGGTCGTTCGACGGCCAAAGGGGTCGCGACCCACAGGTTGAGAACCGATGCCAGTGTGACATTCAGGCATCACCTGGGTCAGAGAACACAGCCTGAGAAAGACAGTACCACCTGACACCGCGCCCCCCGCCCCGCCCCCGTTCGCACCTGACCTTTAAAACTCCACACACCTGCCTGAGATGAAATGGAGTGAGTTCTCCAAGCCAGGCCCCCAACAGCGGGCAGGGGAGGGGGCACATCTGCTCAGGGAAATCGCAGTTCCACACCACGCCGGTTCCCGCGGATGTACCTGACTCCGGGGGGGGGGGGGGGGTCGGCGAGGGTTCCAGGCCAACTTACACGGTGACCCCGAAATGAAAGCCAAGGCGCTCGATTCGGGAGCGAGGCGCGTGAAGGTAGAGAAAAGTGAGCCGGGGGTGGCGAGCAGCGCCGCC
>NW_006295187.1:435223-450622 GCF_000327345.1 Myotis davidii | reverse complement strand
GTAAAGGCCCGCCCCCAAGCAAAACCCAAGCCGCCGCCACCTTGCTGTCCTCCCGCCTCCCTGCAGCCCCGGACCAATGCGAGACGCTGCCGCCGAGGAGTTGGAGATTAGAGAGGTGGGCCCGGGTGCGCGACCTCATCGCAGGTTTGGGAACCTGAAGGAGGCCAGGGCTGCTCCGAGTTTTCGTGATGACATCTCAAGGGATGTCAAAGTGTGATTGGATCACTTAAGTCCCTCAAAAGTTCCACAACGCGGTAGAATTTTCAAAAGGGAAGAGGTTTGGGAGCGGCTGGGCCAGGGGACTAGTCGTTGAACTCAGTTTGCACAGCAAACAATGTTTTTATTCTGCTTGCTTGTGGAGAACGGGTGGCAGACCTTCCAACTACTCTTTGACGGCGTCAGGATGAGATATTGTTATGAATTTGGTCACCTGAGAGGCTAACTTCAGGTTGAGTAATAAATAAAAACATTTGCTACCACATGATCTCACTTATGGATAATAAAGACCATTTATAAACTGATGAACAAAAATAGATACAGAGGCAGAGCAGCATCTAACAGACTGTCAAACTACAGCGGGAAAGCCGGGGAAGGGTGGGAGGGGCGGGGGCGGGGTAAGAGATCAACCGAAGGACCTGTATGCATGCATATAAGCATAACCAATGGACACAAGACACTGGGGGGTAGGGGAGGGCAGGGGAAGGTCAAACCAATAAGTGTCGGGGGGGGGGGGGTAGGGGAGGCCAGGGGAAGGTCAAGGGGGAAAAAAAGGAGACATATGTAACACTTACTCTTTGTAATACTTTAATAAAACAAAATTTAAAAAAACACACATTTGGAACGGCGTCCAGTTAGCAAACCTTTTTTTTTTCTTTATTATTGAAAGTATTACATATGTCCCCTTTTTCCCCCTTGACCTCTCCACCCTGCCCCCGTCCCAGGCCCAGGCCTTCACCAGCAAAGCTTTTGAATGAGTATTCAGTTATAGAAAACCAAATTTGCTGAGCTCGTGCTGTGTCAGGCTCTAGTGCAGGTATTAGGGAGCCAAAGTGAGACAACCCTGACTTCCAGAAACGCATTTCATTCTAACCACCCCATGAAATTAGTGAGGTAGGATTGATGTTCTAACCCACTTTTAACCAATGAGGAACTTGAGGCTCAGGGAGATAATGTGCCTCTTTTGCTCTCGGTATAAGATAATGGGTACCTGATCTGGGAAAGTTTAATAGTACAATATTTACAACAACAAAAAGCCCAAAACTCTAGTGGGCCTCCGACTCAACGAAAGCTTTCACTTACCCATTTTTAAGCTGGGGGGAAAAAATGGATACTTGAACTTTCTAAGGCCATAGATAATGGATTCTCTTGGTAGGTCCATATGAATAATCCAGAGAACAGTGTAGTAACCAATAATAACCAATATAGTCTAGTGGCCACTTACGTTTATGGCTAAGAATACTGACATGTACCAGAATCCTAATATCTTATGTTCTCCTTCTGTACCTTTGGCTTCATTGACACCCTCGCTCTTTCTTGAAACTGGATTTTCCTTACAGTACAGCGTAAGGTGCCTTTTCACTTCTGGGATTGTTCCTGGTCACCTTTTCTTGCCCTTCCTATGTCTGTCCTACAGGAGAAGGCTAAAATGTTGGTTTCTTCAGGATTTCCATTCCTAACCCTAATCTCATCTTTCTCTTCACCTGTTTCCCTGGGGCACTTGTTTAAAAATATAGACCTGCTTAAAAAATACCTTTAATAGACTCTATGTTTTGAAAGCTCTCTCCTGAGCTCCAGATTCATGTTACTTTACACATCTCCAGGCATATTGGGCCCCAAACTCAACAAGTCCAAAACAGAAGTTCCCAAATTTCTGTGCCAAATCTCACTGGCACTGTGATATTAGAAGGAAGAATTTAGTCTTTCGCCCATAAACTACAGGTTTTCATAGATGCCCTTTGTCAAATTGAGAAAGTTCCCTTTTATTCCAATTTTGCTTAGAATTTTTATCATGAATGAATGTTATAGAATACTTTCTCTGTGTCTATTAAGATAATCATATGGTTTTTATTTTTTCAAATTATTGTGGTAAATTACATTGATTTTTGAAATGTTAAATCAGCCCTGCATTCTTGGGATAAATTTAAAGTATATATTGGATTTGGTAAAATTTTGATTTTGAATTTTTGCATCTATGTTCATGAGGAATATCAGTTTGTAGTTGTAATATCTTTAATTAGTTTTGGTATCTGGGTAATGCTGGCCTCAAAGAATAAGGTTGAGAGTTTTTGTAGCATTATTTCTAGAAGAGTTCCTTAAATTTTTGGTAGACTTCACCAATAAGGCCATGTGAGCCTGAAGTTTTCTTTGTAATAAGGTTTCATATATATATATATTGATTTCAGGGAGGAATGGAGAGAGAGAGAAACATCAATGATGAGAGAGAGTCATTGATCGGCTGCCTCTGCACGCTCCACATTGGGGATCAAGCCTACAACCCCAGACATGTACCCTGACCGAGAATCCAACCGTGACCTCCTAGTTCATAGGTTGATGCTCAGTCTCTGAGCCATGCCGACTGGGCTGTAATAAGGTTTTTAACAACAAATTCCACTTTTAAAAATAGATATAGGGCTCTTTATATATGTGTGTGTATATGCATATGTGTTCTTTAGGATATCTTTTTTTTCAGCTTTGGCAATTTGTGTCTTTCAAGGAATTTCAGTTTCATCTAAGTTGTCAAATTCATAGGGATGATGTTATTCATAATATTTGCTTTTTATCTCTTTAATATATACCATCTGTAGTGATGTCAACTTCCTCGTTCCTGATATTGGTAATTTGTGTTTTCTCTATTTTTTTCTCATCAGTATGGCCAGAAGTTTACCAATTTTATTGATTCTCCAAATAAAGCTCTTAGTTTCACTTATTTTCTCTATTGTTTTTCTGATTTCTATTACATTAATTTCTACTCTCATCTTTATTATGCCCCTTCTGCTTGCTTTAATTTGCTCTTTTCCTAGTTTAAGTTGGTATCTCAGATCATTGATTTGAGACCTTCTTTTTTACTGTTATAGGCATTTACCTCTATATATTTATCGCTAAGCAGTGCTTTAGTAATATCCCAGAAATTCTTATATATCATTTTAATTCATTTCTAAATAGTGTCTAAATTTGATCTATGGGTTATCTTTTTTGATCTATGGGTTACCTAAAAGCATGTTATTTAGTTTAAAAATATTTGAAGATTTTCCAGAGAACTTTCTGTTATTGGTTTCTAATTTAATTCCATGTTGGTCAGAGAAAATACTGTGTATGACTTAATTTCTTTTACATTTATTAAGCTTTGTTTTTATGGCTTAGAATATAGTCTACCGCAGTGAATGTTCTGCCATTGTTTTGTGGAGTGTTCTATACGGGCAAATAGGTTAAGGTGGTCAATATTATTGTTCAAGATTATTTTATTCTTGCTGATTTTCTGTTCAGTGGTTTATCAGGAATTGGGAGAATCACTATAATTGTGATTTTATCATTTCTCCTTATAGGTCTATCAGTTTTGCTTCATCTATTTTGAAGCTCTGTTATAATAGGGTCATAAATTTTAGAATTGTTGTAGATCACTTTATAATTATGAAATGAAATTCTTTATTCCTGGTAATGTGGAAGGATAGTAAGAAGCTAGGAAAATTCCTGGGCAAGTAGAATGGGAAAACTGAGACAAGAAAATTAAACAAGGCCAAACAATTTGAATAACTTACAGCCAGCTAGTGAATGGCAAGACCTTATCTTCCCTAATCAAGGATACTTGAGAGCAAATGGTTTATACCTGTCCTCCCTAACCAGAGAATATATAGTTTCAATCATCCTGGTCAGGGAAAATAGAGAACAGAGACCCAATTAATGCCTTTTGTGCCAGCCAAACTCAAGGACAGTGGAAGTCAGGGGAACAGATAACACAAACCACAGTAAAGCCAGGCAGACCAAAGATAAAAGTCAAACAGTAAAGCAGACTAAAGAATAATCCCAAACTCCCCTATATGCTCAGCATATTGATGCGTCAGCATATTAAAAACACACTTGGAAAGCTAATGAATATTCAATTAAAACCCTCCCCTAAAATTCTTGCCCTCTGAAGAAAGATAAAAACCATCAAGACAAAGATCCAGTGCAGGCTTGCTCTAGAGCAGGCCTCCTCAAACTACGGCCCGCGGGCCACATGCGGCCCACTGAAAACATTTATCCGGCCTGCTGGGTGTTTTTCCCGCTGCTGCCTGTCCTGCTTAGCAGCCGACTCGTCCAGGGCCCGCAGTGCGCATGTGTGGAATGTCTGAGGGTCAGTGAACTGGCCCCCTGTTTAAAAAGTTTGAGGACCTCTGCTCTAGAGAACTCCCATGCCCCTTTTCGAGCGTGAACTTTTTACTTCCTTCTAAACTCCCAGGATCCCCAGGAGACTTACAACCAGAGCAGTGGACAGCAGCAGCTCATCCCAGGCTTACGCCCTGATCCTGTCTCCAAGGCCCTCTTTTTCTGACTTTTCGGTGAGATAAAAGCAGCCCTGCCTTGGTTCACATTTTTACTACAATGTTTCTAGGGAGCCAAAGCAGAACACCCCCTTGGCTCTCTTGTTGCTTCTTCTACCCTAAGTCCTTCTTTTGTTTCACTGTCTCCAGCTTTAATAAGTGTACTCTCAAAATCACCTGGAATCTTATTGTGAAACTAGAGGCCCAGAACACAAAATTCGTGCACTTGGAGTGGGGGAGGTTGTCCCTCAGCCCAGATTGTGAGAGGGCACAGGCCAGGCCGAGGGACCTCACTGGTGCATGATTGGGGCTGGGAAGGGATGCGGGAGGTTGGCCAGCCGGGGAGGAACCATGGGAGGGCTCTAGGGCATTTCGGGCCCATCTCACTCAGTCCCGATCGGCCAGACCCCAGCAGCAAACTAACCTACCAGTGGGAGTGTCTGCCACCTGGTCATCAGTGCATATCATAGTGAGTGGTTGAGCAGCCTTAGCATATCATTAGAATATTATGCTTTGATTGGTTGAATGGATGATCAGACACTTAGCATATTAGGCTTTTATTATATAGGATCTTTCCTACACAGGTTCAAGAAGCTACACATTACAGGCCAGTCTGAGGCAGTCCCACTCTGGGCTGGCCCTGTCTAGTAACAGTAACATTTTTTACTCTGTTTCTTTGTCCAATATTAAAATAGCATACCTGATTTCTTGACTGTTTCTTGGCATGATATATTTTTTGCAACTCTTTAACCTGTTTGTATCTTTATGTTTAATGTGTTTCTTGTAGGCAGCAAATAACTGGGTCTTGCTTTTCTGTCTTATCTGTCTTTTGTCAATTTCTGTCTTTGGAGTGTTAAGATCATTCAAATTTAATGTGATTATTGATATGGTTAGGTTTATGTATATAACCTGGAGATTCTCAAGATAGTAGGCTGAGACCATTGAATGGCTCATTTCTTTTGTTTCCTGTCTTTCAAGAGTCACTGTACTTTGAAGCTTGATATCCAGTATTCTATAACCATTATTTTATATATTTTCTCTGAAGTTTTTGGTTGTTACAGGCAGAAAGGTAACAACCTATTACACTATCTTGGGGTAAAGTAGAAATCAAAGAACTTCATTTAATGATTAATTAAAGCATCTTAAACGTGTAAAAATCTTCCTTTCTTATACATATTTTTATTCAGGGTAAAAATTGCCCCGAATTCAGGCAAAACAGAATAGTGATGCTGATTCTTGTAAATGTAATTGTGAGGTTTCTGGGACTAACACATTTTTAAAGAAACAATTGATAAAATCCATAGATAGATAATTCCAGATTTTGTGTGTATCATATCATTGAATATTTATTTCAGGTATGGTCATTTCATTTCATCTTTCAAAATGTTTACTATTTTAAACCTCCCATTAACAAAAAAAATAACTTTTAAATGTATGAAAAATATTAGGTGTCAGCTTAAAATGTGGGAGTATATAGTGTTTCAAAATCCTTTTAGGATGGTATGTGAGTTTTTTAAAAATTTGTAAACACCTGCTCAAAAATAAAATTTAATCATGTAACCCTTATTAATGGCTTCCCATTGCTATCAGGATAAACTAAGTTCTATCATTGCTTGCTTGGTACTTGGAGATTTGGCCAGCCCCTTTTTATCTTGTAGCCTGATCTTTTACCATTTTCCCCTCACTGTACTCTATAGCTATATTAAACTAGGTTATTTCCTTAAACATGAAATGTTCTCTCCTGTTTTGGGCCCTTTGAACCTAAATATCTTCTGTCTAGAATAGTTCTGTTCCCCTCCCCACAGCTCTACAGTCTTGGGATAGATGTATCTTTCTCTTTTGTGCTCCCATAACCCTTTTCCCTTCACTCGTACTCACCACCCTCCACTGTATTTACCTGTTCACTTGTCTCTGTCCACGGAAAGTCCTGGCTGCAGTATCATCCCAGTAGCAATGAGCAAACGTAGCACCCAGATACTGGTTTTTAAATACCATTCTCCAGCAATAGGAACCAGGGCTTTTGGGGGAAATGGCTGATTTTAAGACCGAGGCAAGGATAAATGACCAGAAACATTTTGTGTGTGCCAGAAAGTAAAGAAGTACCTGAGAATAATGGGGACATGTCAGAAGGACATAGGAGTCAGTCTGAGAGGACTTTTACTGGCCAAATCTGAGACAGATCGTGATGGTAAGCAAGCGCACGTGCACGCGCACACACACACACACACACACACACACACACACACACACTTTCATAAAAAAATAGCAAACTGTATTCCAGAGGGGCTGAGTCAGTTTGCATTCCCACCAGCAGGGTATGAGAGTTTCAGGTGCTCCACCTCCTTGCCAACACATATCTTCAATCTTCATTGTAGCCTTTAAGCAGGTGTGTGATGGTATCTCACTGATGTTGACTAACGATGATCCTTTCATGTACTTGTATGTGATCTATATCTCTGCTGAGATGTCTCTTCAAATATTTTGCTCATTTTTACTGGGTTGTTTTATTATTGAGTTATAAGAGTTCTTTATATATTCTGGATACAAGTCCTTTATATTAGGTTGTAACCAGAACTTTGTAACTGGAGCCCTAATAAGAACAAGAATGAGCCCTAGCTGGTTTGGCTTACTGGCTAGAGCATCAGCCTGGGGACTAAAGAGTCCCAGGTTCGATTCTGGTCAAGAGCATGTACCTTGGTTACGGGCACATCCCCAGTGGGCAGTGTGCAGGAGGCAGCTGATCGATGCTTCTCTCTCATCAATGTTTCTAACTCTCTGTCCCTCTCCCTTCCTCTCTGTAAAAAATCAATAAAATATATATTTTTAAAAAAGAACAACAATGATACTAATAAAGGTACTCACAGGCATTTCTCCTCTGGCATTAGCCCCTAAAATCACATCTGGTCCCTCCTTTACAGCCTTAGTCTTCAGGCTTCTGCTTCCTCCTGGGGGATGATGACCCTTGAAGACATTCAGCTGTAAGAGACCAGTTTCATCAACAATAAAAGTACAACTTATGGGAAGCCTCCTTTATCAATGAAAAACAAATAAAATGTTTTAATCTGAAAAAAAATAGTGATGGTAAACAGATTATAGCTGCTGATTCAGTTAGGAATCCATCATTGTATCCTATATAATAAAAGGGTAACATGCAAATCGGGGGAACCACCAGGAACGACCAGTGGCTATGATGTGCACTGTCCACCAGGGGGCAGATGCTCAATGCAGGAGCTGCCCCCTGGTGGTCAGTGCGTTCCCACAGGGGGAGTTCCACTCTTCCACAAGCCGGGCTGATGGCTGCAAGCCGGGCTGATGGCTGCAAGCACAGTGGCTGCAGTCTCTCCCTCCTAGGCAGCACTAAGGATATCTGACTGTGGCTTAGGCCTGTTCCCTGCCTTCAGTTGGACATCCTCTGAGGGTTCCCAGGGTGCCAGAGGGATGTCTGACTGCCAGCTTAGGCCTGCTCCCCCAGGGAGCAGGCCTAAGCTGGCAGGTGGACATCTCTTAAGTGATCCTGGACTGTGAGAGGGCACAGGCTGGGCTGAAGGACCCCCCCACCACCACCACCACCGAGGGCAGGAATTTTCATGCACTGGGCCTCTAGTAACTATATAAAGAAAGAAATGAATGATTAAATGGGAAGAAACTCCTTATCATAGAATATCAACTAATAAGAGTCAAAGGAATAATTGAATTAGAAAATCATCATTTTGCAACCATCAAAGAAATAATAAATTCAGACTAGAAACATTAATGGATGGTAAAATTCATCAATGAAAGCTGGATCAAGAACAGGTTTTATTTACATTGTCCCAAAGTCCCTCTCTACAAAATAATCATTAATTATTAAAGGAAAAAGAGTAACTTTACAGTGAAGAAACCTGAAGATACCTCCTTATTCTAGTGATCAAAGTTAACATCAACAGCAGTGGAACAAATTAGCATCATGAGTCATCTGATGAATACAGTGGGATGAGCACAGTATTACTTCAGTGCTTGCCTAAAATGTGTAACCTTATTGTAAGCAGACATCAGGCAAACCCAAATGGAGGCACATTCCAGAAAATAACAGGCCTGTATTTGTTCCAGTTATCTATTTCTTTGTAACAAACACCCTAAAACCTACTGGCTTAAAACAACGCTTTATTTTACTATAGTTTGGACAAGGGGCAGCTCTTCTCTGCCCTAATGTAGATGTGCTACAGCCCAGAGCCTGGCTCTACTAGGCCTCAGCTAGAGTGGCTCAAAGGTTGGAAGCAAGAATCATCTGAAGGCTTTCCTACGTCACATCTCTGACACCTGAACTGGGAGACTCAAGCAGCTGAAGCTGCAAAAGCTACGGCCCATCTGACATCTCTGCCTCTATATGGCCTCTTCATCACCACAGTTTCAGGATAACAAGATTGCCTATATGTCAGCTCAGAATTCCAAGGAAGAGAAAACAAAAACAGGAGTGGGGCCGTCAGTGGTAGAGGGGGAGAATTAACAATCAGGTGACAACGTGGATAAATTCCAATGTATTATGCTCACTGAAAGAAGCCAGACTCAAAATGTTACACAGTGTATGATTTCATTTATATAACATTTCAGAAAAGGCAAAACTATAGGGGGGAAAAACAAATCAATGGTTGCCAGGGACTGGAGGATAGGTGGAGAGACTGACTTCAAAGGAATACAAGGGCATTGTTTGGACTAATGAAACTTCCATACCTTGATTGTGGCGGTGGTTATTCATTTATTTGTCAAAATGGTTTGTATTTGTCAAAACTCATAGAACTGTACACACTAAAATTTTACTTAGTGTACAATATTATTTGTATGTAAATTATACTTCAATAAACCTGACTCCCCCTCCCCCCCACCACCAAATCAATTAAAAATTCTGAGGAATATATAGAAGATATAATTCAGATGATAGTGAACTGGAAACCCAGTCAAGAAATATACAACCACACATAGATTTAGGAAGGGGCCACTAGATGGTGGTATTAATTTTTGTAATACAGCCCAGGCAAAATCATAAAGCTCAAAGATCACAGACCTGGCAGTGGAGCACTTTTGGGGAAAGTTTCCTGTAAACCCATAGTTGTAACTTCTGATATCAAGCCTTGAGCTGCATTGGTTTCTGTGATTTTGCTAAGCCAGGTCTCCTAGCCTTCCACTGATTCTGGTAAGCCAGCAATATCCTTCCAGTAAAATTCTATTTTTTTTTTTTTGTAGTTCAGTTTTGTTTTTGTTTTCTGAAACAGGTTGAATAACAGAACTAAAAATGGCTGTTGACCAATTTATTTTTTATTTGTTTTGTTTTGTTCTTATTTTTCACTAGTGGCCCGGTGCATGAAATTCATGCATGGGGGTGGGGTTCCCTCAGCCTGGCCTGCACTCTCTCACAATCCAGGACCCCTTGGGGAATGTCCGACTGCCAGTTTAGGCCAGTTTAGGGGTTGGGCCTAAACTGGCAGTCAGACATCCCTCTCGCAATCTGGGACCACTGGCTCCTAACCGCTTGCCTGCCTGCATGCCTGATCACCACTAACCACTCCCCTGCCTGCCTGATCGCCCCTAACCACTCACCTGGATGCTTGATTGCCCCTAACAGCTCACCTGCCTGCCTGATCCCACCCATGCACGAATTCATGCACTGGGCCTCTAGTGGTATAATGAACTCTGAATATCAGCAAACATCAATAATCATTGATGATCTACTTTTCTTTCCTTTTTTTTTAGAAGGGGAGGATGGGAGAGAGAGCGAGAGAAACATTGTTGTTCTACTTATTTATGCATCTTTGTTTGATTCTTATATGTACCCTGACCAGGAATAGAACTCAGACCTTGCTGTAGCTGGACGATGCTCTAACTAACTGAGCTACCCAGTCAGTGTAATAATCTGCCATTCTTAATTTATCAAACCACCACCCCAACACCCATGCAAGTATTTTTTTACAATTCCTTTTTTAATGAGATAAAATTTACATATTTTGAAACACACAGATTTTTAAAAGTAGACCTTTTTGCAAAAGAAGTTTTAGGGGGAAAAACACTTTTAGGTTCACAGCACATTTGAGCAGAAAGTACAGAGAATAATTATTATTAACTGCTCCCTCCCCCATTTCCACTCATACATAGCCTCCTCCATTATCAACATCCCTCACAGAGTGGTACATTTGTGACAATTGATGAAGCTACAATGACACACCATTATCATCCAAAGTTCATAGTTTACATTAGGGTTGACTTGTTGTATATGCTATAGGTTTGGACAAATATATGATGTATGACTGCCATTGTAGTCAGTATGGCATCATACAAAGTAGTTCCACTTCCCTAATCATCTATGCTCATCCCTCCCTCCCCTTAACTCCTGCAGAAATGCACACATTTTAACTGTGCAATTCCAATTCTTTTTTTTAAGGACCTGGTTTGGAAGTTTTCAATAGCATAGAAGCAAAAAGAAAAAGGAAAGTTTGTATTTAATTTTTTTGTCAACCTACACCTAACCAGGAGAATAAATACCAAGAATCAGTTTGGTCAACCTTAACCAAGTGGCCTATAAAAATTAACTCATCATTTCATCTTTTGTTGTCAGTTACAAGATGTATCGGTTGTTGTGTGGACTCTCCTGATCGGCCTGTAAATAGTTGAGGAAAATTGGATTGTTTTTGAATGGCTTCAGACAACGAATTTGCTCTAGGCCCCATTTGTTCATCCTTCTGGCGGTTCAGGATATTGGTAGAGCTCTCCTCCAACATCAAGTTCCAAATCAATTTATATTACAAACGATGCTTTGCTATTGGTTCCCTAAGGTTATTTTCTCTTATCATTTCAATAATGAATACATATTAACAGGAAACAAAATCTTAATATTGGCTTCTTCAAGACCTTTTATAGTAGCTTAAAAATAGTGGTATGTAATGAGTCTTATCATTCCAATCCACCCAACTGGTGCATGGGGTCACCTAGACCCCAACTCCCCTACATGTCTTCCTCCATGTTGGAAAAAACGGACTAGAGACGCCTGACACCTCTCGGAAGTTTCTTTTATTCTACAAATGGGCTTTGTAAGATATCGCTTCACCATTTAGCTATTTTTCTACCCTTTTGAGGTCACAAAGCACCCTTGCCTGAGGTTTGCACACTTTAAACTTCAACCCTCCTCTCCCGGTTTCCGTCCGGCGCACGAAAGCAAGGGCACTGCACAATTCTCAGCGTGCAGCTTGGGCATTGCCCTCCCTCAGCGGAATAACCAGCCGCCCCGGGCCACTGCCGCTTCGGAGGCTGCCCAGCTCGGAGCACCAGCGCGGGCGCCGCGGGGCTCAGCCCGCCCTCACGTGGCAGCAGGCGCCCAATGACCTAGGCCCACGCGCTCCAGACGGCCGCATGCGCTCACAGAGCCCGAGCTCTCCCGGCGCCCCGCCCCCGCCGCACTGTGCGCCCGCGTTAACCCTCCCACGAGATCCCGGCCGCCAGAGTCGGGGGTTCCTACCAGGTGTCGTTTTCCAACTGGGCCCCGGGAACGTGCCCTGATTGGCTGGTTGGGAAGGCGGGACCCGACTTATTTGAGAAGAGGACCACTTCCTGAAGCAGGAGGCAGGAAGTTACCCGGCTCCTCTGGAGTCCCGTGCAGAAAGTGCTGTCAGCCGCTCCGGTAGCGGCGCGAGCTGGAGGCCGGTGCCGGGACTGGCCTTTCGGTCTCGCCGCACTTAGGCCCCGGTTTCCATCGTAGCACCACGGCTCCGTCCCTCAACCCCCTGCCCGGCGCGGCTGCCCGGGGGGCTCCTTCAGCCTCCTTGACGCCGCTCCAAGGGGCACCTACCCAGTCGGCGCCTGGGTCTCCGGCTTGGGGACTGGCTTCCGGCTTCAGCGCTCCGAGCCGCAGTAAGAAACACCCTTGTCACCCCGCGCCCCGACTCCCTCTCTGAACACACACCTAGACCCCGGTCCAAGAGGCAGCCTCGGACCTCAGACTAGACGGATCCAGGACCCCCAGCCCTGGCATCTCAGACGTGGCTCTGCATCGTCTCAGAGATGTCACCCACCGTCTCCCACAAAGACAACAGTCGGCAACGACGGCCAGGGACTTTCAACCACGCTCTGGATATGAAGAGCGGCCCCCTGCCGCCGGGCAGCTGGGATGACTGTCACCCGGACTTGGTGGGCGGAGAAGGGGACAAAGAAGCTCTTCTTTGGGACAGTAGCATCAGTGGTTTCTCCAAAGCCCCGCGGAGCTACCGGGCCGAATTAAGCAGCATTTTGCTGTTGCTTTTTCTTTACGTGCTTCAGGGCATTCCTCTGGGCCTGGCGGGAAGCATACCGCTCATTTTGCAGAGCAAAAATATTAGCTATACAGACCAAGCTTTCTTCAGTTTAGTCTTCTGGCCCTTCAGCCTCAAATTGCTCTGGGCCCCCTTGGTGGATGCAGTTTACTTTAGGAACTTCGGTCGGCGAAAGTCGTGGCTGGTCCCTACGCAGTACATCCTGGGAATCTTCATGATCTACCTGTCCACTCAGGTGGACCGCTTGCTCGGGAACACGGATGGCAGGGCCCCCGATGTGGTTGCTCTCACGGTGACGTTCTTCTTGTTTGAATTCCTGGCTGCCACGCAGGACATCGCTGTGGATGGTTGGGCATTAACTATGTTATCCCGGGAGAACGTGGGCTATGCTTCGACTTGCAACTCAGTGGGCCAGACAGCGGGCTACTTTTTGGGCAATGTTTTGTTTTTGGCCCTTGAATCTGCCGACTTTTGCAACAAATATTTGCGGTTTCAGCCTCAACCCCGGGGGATTGTTACTCTTGCAGGTATTTAATATGCGGTTAGGTTTATCTTACGTGTATCAGTCCTTTTGACAGTGTGTGACATGGAAGGGAAGCTCATTACTTAATTCACTAGGAATCATTTTATGGGAGATGACCTGAGGGAAGTTTCCTGTCCCACTAAAATGAGCTTCAGCCATCATGACTACATTGGAGTAATCTTTTTTATTGATTTTTTACGGAGAGGAAGGGAGAGAGAGATAGAAACATCGATCAGCTGCCTCCTGCACATTTCCTACTGGAGATGTGCTTGCAACCAAGGTACATGCCCTTGACCGGAATCGAACCTGGGACCTTTCAGTCCGCAGGCCGACGCTCTATCCACTGAGCCAAACCGGTTTCGGCACATTGGAGTAATCTTAATTGATCAGTACTGGGCAGTAAGCAGGGAGAGACAACGTATGCAATAGCATTGTTGTAGAACGGCATACACAACTCAGGGTAGGAATCTGTTGACTAATACACATTTTTTAAAAGTACGACTGGTGTGAAGACACGAATCTAATCTGACATCCATGGTTCACATGTTACTTTTCTTGTTCCTTGGATTGAGATTTCTAGCTCCATGCTTTCTGTCCATTTCCCCTATTCTTATGCCGAGAGTCTTTATTTAGCCCTCTTGTGAAAGGAATAGGCTTAATTTATTCAAACATTAACTAGCGGGCTAAGTGACAGACTTCTAAGGGCCTGCTATAAAGCAGAGTCCAACCCACAAGGAACAGAAGAGAGACACATTTTAGGGGAGCACACAGTTGCTTATTAACTGCTTGTGGGAGTCAGACTTCATAAGCAGATAGGTGACCTTGTTGAGTTGTAAGATTCCATGAAGTGGGTAAGTGGAACTCCAGATTGCCCAAAACCAGGTGAAAATGCACTGTGAAGAAGCAAGGAACAAAAAGTACAGGATGCCTGTGATGTTCAAAGTGCCTGAAGCAGTAATTGTAGGGACTGGGTTTGGGAAATGGTGCGGAAAGAAAGGTAGTGACCAAATGAGTAAGATTTCATTTAAATGCTATGAGAAAGAGTTTGAAGTTTATCTAGTAAGAAATTGGATTATCTAGTACAAAATTTCCTCTTTTTCTGCATGAGTAAAAGACATGCCTCTGTAAGGTTTTCTGAGGATTCTTTTTTTAACTTTCCTAACAACTGGGAAGCAGAAGTAAAATTACCAATATCAGTAATAACCTAATGTAGTAGAATTCTTCATTCTGGTAGTGATGATGAATTTAAACAGCTAAACTTTCATCTTCCCAGTGCTATTTTAGGAATTCCCAACAGCATAAATGTCAGGTAGGCGTGTGGTGAGGGAAGTGTAAGAGTTATAATATTTGGGGAGTGTCTCGAGGAAGGAGGGGTCCACAACTGAACTACTCGTTCCCTGAAATCCCCCTGTGACATTGAAGGAAAGCTCATTATTGCTAGTGGCTCACTATATACCCCCTATAGGACCCTTTTCTACTTCCTCAAACTGCTAGTGAGCCACTACTACTGATGAAATGATCATTGTACTTTTCATCAGTTGGTTTGAAGCCAAAAATGTTTGAGAGCTCATTGCTTTGCAATAGATAGATTTGTCTCTAAATGTTCTGGGGTCCCACCCCTGCTCTATGGATAAATCTCTGCCTAAAAATAATGTGTGATTGCATCATATTGGCACCTTGTTGCTTTTGATATGTCTTGCTTTTCATTGTGTTCAGGCCACCAGGAAAGATAAATGAGATGATGTTACTTAATCTACAAAAGTCTCAGTAGAGAAAGTAAGATTTAAAAGCCTATAGAGCCCTAGCCGGCTTGGCTCAGTGGATAGAGCATCGGCCTGCAGACTGAATGGTTTCAGGTTCAATTCCGGCCAAGGGCACATGCCTGGGTTGCTGGCTTCATTCCCAGTGTGGGATGTGCAGGAGGCAGCCAATCAGTGATTCTCATCATTAATATTTCTATCTCCTTCTCCCTTCCTCTCTGAAATCAATTAAAATATATATATATTTTAAAAAAGTATCTCAGTAGTTCAAGCAATACTTTTGGGTTTGGACTGAAAAGGTAGAAATATGCTATAAGCACATTTCA
>NW_006295187.1:431279-434818 GCF_000327345.1 Myotis davidii | reverse complement strand
CCCCTTCAGGGTGGGGGTCCCCACTGGGGTGCCTGGCCAGTCTGGGTGAGGGACTGAGGGCCGTTTTCAGGCTGGTGGGCGACTGAAGCTCCCAGCCTCTTTTTCTTCTTCTTCTTTTTTTTAATTCTTGGATTTATTTACCTTCTATAATTGAAACTTTGTAGCCTTGAGTGGAGCTCAGAGCTGGCCAGGGTGGTGGTGGGAAGCTTGGCTTCCCCCATCACTGGGCAACCAAGCCTCCTGCTCACTCCAGCTCTGTGGCTGCCAGACGCCATCTTGGTTGGGTTAATTTGCATATAGTCACTCTGATTGGCTGGTGGGTGTGACTTAAGTCATAGTGAAGGTATGGTCAATTTGCATGTTTGTCTTTTATTAGTGTAGATCCTCCTTTATCCAGAGCTGTTCCCTAATGGGAAGATAGAAATTGTGCTATTGCAGTTTTATTTACACTGATTTTTTATTTTGAATAGCTGTTTATTCTGTGGAATTTGAACTTTGTTCTTCAGGAAATTGTAGAAATAGCTTACTATTTATTTTAACTTTTTATGTCTGTAGTGGACTGCTGTTTCTGAGCAGAGCTCACCCTGTGGGAGTGCAGTGTTTCTGGTTCAAACATTTTAGTAAGTTAAGAGTTGAAGAATTTCTGAATTTTCATTTGTCTCTATGACTGCACATATGACATTTGTGGCCTTGCACTTTCTGAAACTTAGTATAACTAAGAAAAAATAGTGGTTTCGAGGAATTTAAAAAGCACAGAAATAATCATGAAGGAAATAAAATTGCTTAGGTAATAAAAGAAGAGCCAAACACTGAAGCAGATGCCTAGAAAATCAGGAAATTAAAAGTAGGCATAGTTTTTTGTGTGAAATTCTAAAATACGTTCTGTGATTAACACTTTTGAGTGTTACAGATACATGGAGGTGGAAAATATTGAGAAAGAACAATTTTTTGCCATCTAGAAAGCAATAATCTAAAGAATAAATATGGGACAAGAAGGACAGGGTGAGATAGAATCCCTTAGAAACAAAACCAAGACTATGCTGAGATTGGCTTTGGTACCTTCAAGGGTCCAGGACAGTACTAAACTCAGAAGTGGGCTTTTTCTGTCCTGCCACATTTGGTTTTCAAGGATCTTAGCAAAAAGGGATGACTTTTTAAGCTGCAAGAACTGATTAAAGGAACCCAGAAGAACATAGAGATAAGAACATAATGTTTTATGACTTGAAAGAATAATGTATTTCAATTCCTTTATTATAGATGAAAAAACTGCAGCCAAGTGGCTAGTTAGAGGTAGAGATATATCTACAGGGTTAAATTTCAGTGGCAGGGATAAAAGTGGTTTTTTGTTTGTTTGTTTTTTAAAATGATACATGTTATTCATTTACTCAGCCCTGAGTGCCTATTTGGTGCTAGCCAGTGTTATAATTTAATGAATAAGACCAGAGAATTCTCTGCTCCTAAGGAATCTATAGTCTATAATGGAGGTTTGTAAACCAAAATGATGGAGGGGAATAAATGGATAATGTAAATGAGTGGGTTGGGACAAGAATGCAGGGATTGGAGGGGACAATGATGACCTGGAAAACCCATGCTCATCTAAAGGCAGGGAATTTTGCCCAGCCGGTATGGTTCAGTGGTTGAGCATCGACCTATCATGGTTCTATTCCTGGTCAGGGTTAGGACACATGCCTGGGTTGCAGGCTTGATCTCCAGTGTGGGATGTGAAGGAGGCTGCTGATCAATGATTCTCTCTCATCATTGATGTTTCTATATCTTACTCCCTGTCCCTTCCTCTCTGAAATCAATTAAAAAAACCCATATATATATATAATAAAGGCAGGGAGTTTCAACCCCAATAAATTGTTGCCTGTGGTAACAGGATCCTAGGATTGCTAGATTTTTCTGAGTATTCAGAAGCTGAAATTTTCTTTTTGTGTTGTTTTCTTCTTTCCTAATTTTAAAACACTAGTTTGATTCATGTAAAATATGTGTTTTGGCTAGATCCAGCTGGTAGTTAAGGCCAATTCCTCTACAAGCAGTGGTGACAATAATGAATAAAAGAAGTGATTGTGATGGGTTTGGGGGCAGGAGAAGGATAGCCTGATACCAGAGAGTTAAACATATTAACAGTCTATGAATCAGCTTGTTTATAGATAGGCATACACATTAGGAGTTAGAGAAAAAGGAACTGTTGCTTTGAAAAATTGATGCTCTAAGTGTGAAGCTAATCAAACATGATAATAGTAAAAACAGTATGTATTTATAAAACATTCATGCTTTGAACTAGGAAGAGAACAGGACCAATTCTTTGTCTTGCTTTCTGAAGCAGTATTCATTAATATATTTTATGTAACTAACAATGCTATTTAGAATTGGGTAGAACTAACTGACTTATTTCTAGATAGATCAGTTATTCTTATATAAGCCGTACTACATACTTTAGCATCTATATCTAAGGTTAAAACACCTTCTTACATTCTCAAAAGATGAAATTATAGAGATGAAGAACAGATTGGTAGTTGCTAAGGGTTGTGGGTGAGAAGAAGGTGATGGATAGCCTGAGGGAGTTTTGGGGAGTGATGGAATTGTTCTGAATCTTGATTATGGTTGTGATTTGAAATTGATACATGTATTAAAACTCATAGAACTGTACACTAAAAATATTTAGTTCTACTGTATGATAATAAAGTAAAAGTTATTTAAAAAAAACTAATTCCTTACCTTAAAAGCTAATCTCTGGGTAAATATTATACAAATAAAAAACCTAACCTTACTTTAAAAGCTAATTTCTGTATAATAATTTAAAAAATTAAGTTTTAGCCCTGGCCAGGGTCACTCAATGGTTAGAGTGTTAGCTAGTGCACCATAGGGTTGAGGATTTGATTCCCAGTCAAGGATACACCCTGGGTTGCCAGTTCCATCCTGGCCCCAGTAGAGGGTATGTTTGGGAGGCAGCCAATCAATGTGTTTCTCTCACATCAATGTCTCTCTCTCTGTCTTTCTGTCTCTCTCTCTCTTTCTTTCTCTACCACTCTTGCCTCTCCCCCACTCCCTCCTTCTATTCTCTCTAAAAATCAATGGGAAAAAAAAAATCCTCAGGTGAGGATTAACAAAAAAAGTAACCTTCATTAAAAAAAAAATCCATTGATTTTTTGGGCCCCAAATTCTTATCTTTTTAGCTCAGGGAGAACAACTCCACTTCTCAAAGACCTGAGCTACTCCACTTAGGGCTCTTTTTTTTTTCTGTCAACGTTCCTCTTCAAATTTGCTTGCAATAATCCCTCTCACAAATAACTGTCTTTTTCTTTTTTTTTTTTAATATATTTTATTGATTTTTTTACAGAGAGGAAGGGAGAGAGATAGAGAGTTAGAAACGTCGATGAGAGAGAAACATCGATCAGCTGCCTCCTGCACATCTCCCACTGTGGATGTGCCTGCAACCCAGGTACATGCCCTTGACCGGAATCGAACCTGGGACCTTTCAGTCCGCAGGCCGACGCTCTATCCACTGAGCCAAACCGGTTTCGGCTTGTCACCTC
>NW_006295187.1:428415-430942 GCF_000327345.1 Myotis davidii | reverse complement strand
GCCAGTGATCGGGGGGAGATGGGGGTCCCTTGTGTTAATAAATAATAGCCAGTAGTCTAATGGTCAGTATTTATGGTAATTATGTCCATAAAACTTAACGTATTTTCTGGCAGTGGTAATGCTTCTCTTTGTGAGCTATTAGCTTTATTCTGTTCATGTGAGCTATGGAAAAGCTTTAAATTAGGGCTCTGAATCATACAGTTAGTACTTCCTTCTTTCATGTGCACTGTTGTTTTATCCTCAGAGCACAAAGAAATTACAAATAATCCTACCTGCACATACTGAAACTTGTTTAACTTGTTCTTATTCTTTTTTTTTTTTTCTTCCTGGTACTGGTATCAAGGACTTTAAATTCTAGATGAAGATTTTGTTCACTAAAAGTGAGGAATATACTAAGCAAATTTTTTTAAAAAAAGAACTGGAACTCTTAATGTGGTATATAACTGACAAACTTTTAATTTTCACTTAACATTTATGTACAGACCATTAATTGAAATTTCTGGTGACGGTGATAATAATACATGTTTTTAGGGTTTCTTAAACAGTTCATTTAAACCAAATGAGGAACAAAATCTTTCTGAATGAGAAAAATACTGTACTAGTAGATGAGCACATCCAGTGTGGCTCAATAGTTGACTTGGAGGTCATGGTTTGATTCCCAGTCAGTGCACATGCCCAGGTTGTGGACTGTGGACTTGAGGCAGCCAATTGATGGTGTTTCTCTCTCATTGATGCTTCTATCTGTTTATCCCTCTCCCTTCCTCTCTCTCTAAAAATCAATAAAAACATATAAGAATTAAGAAATAATGTAGGTGAAATTCTGTAAACAAGTCATTATTTGTCATATTTCACAGATGATGTTAAGGATGCAAAAATAATGAACATTAGCCTTATTTAAAGAATAATCTTAAATTGTTCATTCCTTTAGAATCAGATTCAAAATGTTTTATTAACATAAACTAGAAATTGTAAAGATGCTATTTTGATTAACTTTAATCATAACTTGTATAGATTGCTATTTTAAAATAGTAATACCATTGCGTTTAAGAATGTTGTGTGTTTTTCTTCTAATATCTAAAATCAAGTATAACTTTTCCATGTTGGAGAAAGGACTCACCTCAGAATACCAATTTCCATATGTGCTTGAAGCATTTTAGTTTCTTTAATTTGTGTCATTTTTTATAGTATAGTCCTGTTTTTGGTTGGGGTTGTGGAGACTAAATAATTAGCCAATTCAAATAAATTCTTATTTCAACGTTAATTTTTTAAAAATGTTATGCAGATAGTGTGAAATAATTGAAAGATTATAAAACTCAAATTCAGATTCAAGTTCTGCCTCTTAAAATTTGTACCTTTGGCAAAGATTTAAATATTCTGGGCTTCTTTTCCTCATGTCTTTATAATAATAATGTCTGCTTTGCCTGACTCACATATTTGCTATGAAATCAAATCTGATAGCATATAAGAAAGGAACATTTGCCGAAGCCGGTTTGGCTCAGTGGATAGAGCGTCGGCCTTCCTCTCTGTAAAAAATCAATAAAATATATTTAAAAAAAAAAAAAGAAAGGAACATTTAAATACTAAAGTGAAAATTGGTCTAACCAATTATTGCTATGTGCCTCCATCATAAGTGAGGTTCAAGTAGTAGTGATCACCTTCAGCTATCACAGCAGGGAAGCAAAACTAAATGCAAAGGAAAAGCCCTGATTGAAGAATGCTCTACTTGTTTTTGTAAAAAGGTGATTAGGCTCCATGAACAGTAAGTTGTGCTATATGAGCAATAAAAAAAAACAAGTAAATACATATAAAATTGAGTATAAATTTAAAATGATAGAGCTAGAAAGCATCTGGGATTTTCTAGCCAAGGCCTTTTATTTTATAGATGAGGAAACTGGGTAGGGTTAGCCAATAAGTTTTATAGTGGCAAACTAAGGTGCATTTCTCAGTGTGGCTAAGGAGATTCAGGTTTTAAAATTAATTATATAAGACATAAAATCACAATTTTATCACTGACTTAGAATGTAACTTCAGGCGTAACCTCTCTAAGCCTGTTTCTTTATCTATAAACTAGAGGTCCAGTACACGAAATTTGTGCACTCAGGCGGGTCCCTCATACCGGCCTGTGACCCCTTGCAGTCTGGGACCCCTTGGGGGATGTCTGCCTGCGGGGGGGATCGGGCCTAAGCTGGCAGTCAGACATCCCTCTCGCAATCGGGGGTTGTCTCAGTCCAGGACCCCTCGCTCCTTATTGCCTGCCTGCAGTGGAGGCGGGAGAGGCTCCTGCCACTGCCGCTGCGCTCACCAGCCGTGAGCTCGGCTTCTGGCTGAGCAGCGCTTCCCCTATGGGAACACACTGACCACCAGGGGGCAGTTCCTGCATTGAGCATCTGGTGGTCAGTGGGCATCATAGCGACCAGTCATTCCACTGTTTGGTCGATTTGCATAGTAGGGTCTTATTATATAGGACTAGAGCCCGGTGTATGAATTCGTGCACAGAGTGGGGGGGCCCCCTCAGCCCAGCCAGAGG
>NW_006295187.1:418536-428261 GCF_000327345.1 Myotis davidii | reverse complement strand
CCCCCGACCCCCCTGCCGGCCTGGTCGCCCCAGGCAGCCTGCTGTTCAGTCATGTGGTCATCCCTCCCTGACCCCCCTGCTGGCCTGGTCGCCCCACGCAGCCTGCTGTTCAGTCATTTGGTTGTCTCTCACTAACCCCCCTGCTGGCCTGGTCGCCCCACGCAGCCTGCTATTCATTCGTTTGGTTGTCTCTCACTAACCCCCCTGCTGGCCTGGTTGCCCCATGCAGGCTGCTATTCGGTCGTCCATTTGGTTGTTTTGATCGTGATGACCCCTGGCTTTTTATATATTAGGATGGGGACTAATCTATTGGGTTGTTGCAGTAAAGGAGATGGCATATGTAAAATGCTCAGCACACTTATGGCACATTAAATATACTCAGTAGGTGGTGCCCTTATTATTACTATTATTTTTAGCTATTACACAGAATCTTTCAGAACATTATTCATTTCCCCTGCTTAATTTGTTCAAAATAATGGCTGATGGTCCAGCTGTCTTTCACCAAACAACCCAAACAGTAATCTTCATGTCTCCCCATTGTGCAACTGCAAATATGGAGAAATTGTTTCTGTATCTCAGTATTGAAAAGAGAAGACTTTTCTTAAACAGTTTTTAAAAAAGTTTAAAAATAAAAATATCACCTGTTTATTATCTAAATTGTCATGATTTAATAAAGAACTAAAATGGCTTAAGTGCTTAAGAATTATGACTGATTATGGGATATGAAAATCATCTCCCAGAACTTTTTCTTTCTTTTTTCTTTTTGTTACTCCTCACCGGGGAGTAACATAGATTTTTAAAGAGTGGAAGGGAGGGGGAGAGACAGAGAAAAACATGGATGAGAGAAAGACACATCAATTGGTTGGATCAAGGCTGAGGGTTGAGCCTGCAACCAAGGTGTGTGCCCTTGACCAGAATCGAACCCAGGACCCTTCAGTTCGTGGGCTGACATTCTATCCACTGAGCCAAATTGGGTAGGGTGTCCCAGAACTTTTCTTGAATAAAATGACACTTTTGTTTCATTTGACCCATTAAATGTCTGTAACCCTTTTTTCCCCCCTTTGTTTGAGTCTGTGCTATATATGTTTTAACAGAGCTAGAACTGCCTCATTCATCTGTATTGCCTGGTACTATGGTACCTTAAACACGATAGGCACATTGTGTTACTTTTTTTAAACCAAGGTTTTGTGAGGAAAAGTTACTATAATTACATATAGAATTATATACTATCAATGAAGTTATGCCATTTCAAAAGTTAATGATTTTAACATTTTCAATTTCAGATTTCCTTTTTTTCTGGGGAGCTGTATTTTTGGTAACGACAACTTTAGTTGCCATTGTGAAAAAAGAAAACAAAGAGGTATCAGTAGGAAAAGAAGAAACGCAAGGTATCACAGATACTTACAAGCTGCTTTTTGCAATTATAAAAATGCCGGCAGTTCTGACATTTTGCCTTCTGATTCTAACTGCAAAGGTAAGAGATTTATAAAGCTAATTTACCATTCTGTTATAATTACCAATATGGTAAAATACTTCTGTTGTCTTTTCATATCATAGGTTCTTTTCCACTACTATTAGAATTTAACAACAAAAAACAATTTTCGGTTTATTAAATGTGTTTTAAAAGGTATGATGATATCAAATATAATTTCAAAGTAAGCCAAATGTTTGGGATTTTGAAAAGAATTATACCAATTTGAAGTAAGTCTAGTAAAAGTGAACTTTTATTTAATGAATGATATTAATGCTTAGTATACAAGTGACTGCCTTGAAAAAAATAATAGCTCTCTATTATTATAATGAGTATACATTTAACATCAGATATAGTACAATTATTTACTTAAGATGTGATTTACAATGATATAGAAATATATGACTATTACAAGTTTATTTAAACCATAAAAGAAATGGGGATTTTGGTGATGTTGATTTTATTCTTTGTTTTCTGTATTAAGATGTCCTAATCTTATAGCTCTAAAACATTTTAAAAACATAATGCTAGAAGAAAGGTGAGTATACTTTGTTAAAATGAGCTATTGCTATTGTTGAAATTAATACTCCTAAAATCTAAAATCAGTGATAGGAATTTCATATTAATATTTAAACTTATCTACATAAACACTTTACAACTATCTTTGACAACTCTGAGGTAAAAGTTGTAGCTTCAGTGTTTTGAAATAATGTTTCCTCCTCTCTAATGATAAGGTGGGTTAAATTTTAAGGAAACATGAAGGAGGCTTAAACTTGAGAAACTTAAGGTTCAAGTGTAGGAAATGCTAAAAAGTTCAAGGAAGACTATATTAACTAATTACATATAGAGCCCTTGACCAGAAACATTTTTGGTATATTTTCTTTGGTATATTTTCCCCTATATGTGTGTGCATACATATACTTTATATACAGAAATACAATAAATTACTTTTATAATCAATTTGGTATTAATGCTATATATATTTATATATAAACATAAACACTTTAAAAGTGTAATAGGATCATACTGTATATAAATTTTTATCATATTTTTGTCTTATGATTCCATGTGCCTGTATCATTAAATCATATTTGAAAACTTTTATTTATTTATTTAATATATTTTATTGATTTTTTACAGAGAGGAAGGTAGAGGGATAGAGAGTTAGAAACATCGATGGGAGAGAAACATTGATCAGCTACCTCCTGCACACTCCCCATTGGGGATGTGCCCGGAACCAAGGTACATGCCCTTGACCGGAATCGAACCCGGGACCCTTGAGTCCGCAGGCTGATGCTCTATCCACTGAGCCAAACCGGTTAGGGCTGAAAACTTTTAAATAACTATATAATTGTCACATTGTATAAATTTACCATAATTTATTCAGTCATTTTTCTGTTGCATATTTAATTTGCTTAGTGTTTTTAATTATAAAAATGTTCTAGTGAATACTTTTTGCATAAGTATTTCTTTGATGTTCTATTTCCTAACAATAGATTCTTAAATAGGCAATTAGTGGGTCAGTAAATATAATTGCTAAATTACTTTTTAAAAGATTATAATAATTTTTACTGTCCCCAGTAATATATAAGGAGGTACTTTAGTTACAGAGTCTAGAATCCCATGTTCTCCTTTTAAAGTAAATCTCACCAAAAGTGACATTTCTCTTAACTTTTAGTATCAGAAATCTCTTAATTTTTATATAAATGAAATATCCAGTATGTATTCTTATGTCTAGCTCTTATATTCTTTTACTCAACATTATACAGAGTGTTCCAAAACACACTTTAACAGCTGATGGCAAAATTGATGTTTCTTTCTTTTCAGATATAAGCCATTGGAATTAATAGTGGTATTCAAAGTATTTATACAGTTTTGGGACACCCTGTATTTGTATAATTTATCTATATTGTTAATTTTAGCAGTAGTTTGTTCATCTCATTGCTTATAGCATTCCATTGTATGAATTTGTTACAATTTTATCAACAAATATTGAGGTTATTTCTACTTTTGGACTATTATGAATATTGTTTGTATGAATATTTTTATATATTACTTTAGGTGAACATTTAGATGAGTAAATACCTAAGTGTAGAATTATTGGGTCATAAATATTTGCATTAGTATATATTGCCAAACAAGTTTCCAAAGAGGTTGTTGTTTCAATTCTTTCATCAGCAGTATTTGAGTTCCAGTTGCTTCACAGACTTGAGAACAGATTGTCTTTTCAATTTTAGCCTTTTTGGTGGGTATGTAGAGGCATCTCATTATGGTTATGATTTTCATTTCCCTGATGACTAAAGAAGTTGAGCATTTTTCATATGGTTATGGCCATATGAATATTCAGAGTTGACTTTTTCTTTAAATTTGTAGAATTTTGATTTTTTAAATATCCTAGATTTGCCGAAGCCGGTTTGGCTCAGTGGATAGAGCGTCGGCCTGTGGACTGAAAGGTCCCACGTTCGATTCCGGTCAAGGGCATGTACCTGGGTTGTGGGCACATGTGGGAGATGTGCAGGAGGCAGCTGATTGATGTTTCTCGCTCATCGATGTTTCTCGCTCATCGATGTTTCTGACTCTCTATCTCTCTCCCTTCCTCTCTGTAAAAAATCAATAAAATATATTTTTAAAAAAATTAAATATCCTAGATTTGAGGTTGCTGTTAGTTGTGTCTATAACAAATATCTCCTATCTATACCAGTTTTAAGACAGATTAAGTGTTGAAGTGAGTTTGCATATCTGATTTTTACAAAGAGAATGAGTGAAATTATTTTCTAGACTTAAGTGAAATATCTTTGACCTTTAATATTTTTATGGTGAAATTTACTTTTTGGCTCCATTCCAATAAGTTAAAGTATATTTCTTTAAACAATTTTTTTATTTGATAGAGTTTCATACTTATTAAAATTTTACTGTTTAAAGAATTCACATATAACCTATCAACTTCTCCATTAACTTTTAGTTCCCCTTTACTTTGTAAATTTGCACTCTATTACCTATTTTTTTTGAAATGTTTGAGAGTAATTTGTACATACCATGACCCTTTATCCATAAATACCATAAGTATGTATTTCCTAAGAATGGCAAAGCCACACTTCTACACTAATAAAAGAGAAAAATGGTAATTGGTGTATGACGCTACCCTTTTCATTGGCTAATCAGGGCTATATGCAAATTAACTGCCAATTAAGATTGGCAGTTAACTGCCAACAAGATGGCGGTTAATTTGCATATGTAGGCACAATGCAGGGAGGCGAAAGGGAAAGCAGGAAGAAGCCCCCTGCCACTGACAGTGATCAGAAACCCAGGGCGGAGCTAAGAGCTGGGGCTGCCTTTGCCCTGCCCCCCAGCCATGATCAGAGAATCAGGTGCCTTTTCTGCCCTGGCCAGTGATAGCAGGAAGTAGGGATGGAGCCAGCGATGGGAGCTGAGCACAGTCGAAGCTGGCAGTCCCAGGAGCTAGGCGTCCCTTGCCTGGGCCTAAAGCGGAGCCCACGATCGCGGGGCTGCTGCAGCTGCGGGTCCCTGCTGCCCGGGCCGGACGCCTCAGCCAGAGGTGTCCTGCAGGGGCAGGGGCGGAGCCCGCGCGATCGTAGGGCCCCCTGCTGCCACTGCAGGTCCCCACTGCCCGGGCTGGACGCCTAGGCCAGAGGCATTAGGCCTGGGCAGGGGCAGAGCCTGCAACCGCGGGGAGCTGGGGGTCCCCTGCCCAGGCCTGATGCCTGGGCCAGAGGCATCAGGCCTGGGCTGGGGGCAGAACCAGTGATGGGGGGAAATGAGGGTCCCCTGCCCAGGCCTGACACCTCTGGCAGGGGCGTCAGGCCCGGGCAAGGGGCCGATCCTGCGATTGGAGGGTGATGGAAGTCAACGCCTGAGGGCTCCCAGTATGTGAGAGGGGGCAGGCTGGGCTGAGGGACACCCCCCCACACACACACCCCGTGCACGAATTTCGTGCACCGGGCCCCTAGTAATAAAATAATCAGGGTTGTTTTTTTTTATCCTTAGCCGAGGATATGTTTCCATTGATTTGTAGAGAGAGGATGGAAGAGAAAGAGAGATGAGAGAGAGAGAGAGAGAGAGAGACATCAATGTGAGAGAGAAACACAGATCAGTTGCCTCCCCTATGCGCCCCATTACAGGATGGAACCTTTAATCTAGGTATGTGCCCTGAATGGGAATCCAAACCGCCACCCTTTCGATGTATGGGACAGTGCTCCAATCTAATGAGGCACCAGCCAGGGCAGGATATTTTAAGTGGATACAATATTAATACCTAATCATAGTCCATATTTAAATTTCTCCCATTGTTCCAGTAATAGCCTTTATAACCTATTTTTTTCTTGTTAGGAATCCAACCCAGGACCACACTTTACATTTATTTGGCATGAGCCTTTCTTTGGTCTTTATGACCTGGACATTTTTAAAAGAATATTGGTCTTTCATTTATGTTTGTCTGATGTTAATTTCTAGACTCATTTATATAAATATGTCAGAAATATCACAGAAGTAAGAATTACTTCAGAAGCTATTTCATGTTCCTTTATTCCACTAACTGCTGTTAACTTTGATTACTTTGTTAACCCATTATAACATTACTTTCCTTTTGTAATTAAAAAGTAATTTATGGGGAAATAAGTTGAGATTATCTGGATATCTTAATTCACCTCAACCTTTACTTACTACTCTTACCATCCTTACTTTTGTTGTTGTTTTTAAGAATTAATCTAACTATACTTTTTTCTTCTCCCTCATTTTATTCGACTTCTCAGATATAATGTTTTCTCAGAATTACTTTTGAAATGTTAGGAGACTTGAAATTTGTATTATGGTCAGTCATAAATCATCAAAACTGTGTATTCTCCATTTTAACCAGATTTATTTGGAGTCAATTAATGACTTTTTTAAAAAACTTAAACAAATCAGTAAGTTTGGATTTGGACACTTTATTTTAACAGATTGAACTTTTTTTTTTTTTTTTTAAATATATTTTATTGATTTTTTACAGAGAGGAAGGGAGAGAGATAGAGAGCTAGAAACATCGATGAGAGAGACATCGATCAGCTGCCTCCTGCACATCTCCTACTGGGGATGTGCCCGCAACCCAGGTACATGCCCTTGACCGGAATCGAACCTGGGACCTTTCAGTCCGCAAGCCGACGCTCTATCCACTGAGCCAAACCGGTTTTGGCAACAGATTGAACTTTTGAAGTAGAAATTTTGTTGTAATTAGAGCCACCTACAGTTCCTAAGAGTGCTGAATTTTTAGTTGTTTTCACTGAATATTGTCAGTAGACCATAGGGCAAAATGCACCTTCTCTAACTTGATTGTTGTACCAGATATAATAACATACTTGTAACTGTCAGGGGTTAATCATGAGATTGAGTTTATTGAGAACTTACATATGCTTGGAAGAAAATATTTCTTAAGTCACAAATTAAAATATTTTTTTGTTTTTATATTGCAGATTGGTTTTTCAGCAGCAGATGCAGTAACAGGACTGAAATTGGTAGAAGAGGGAGTACCTAAAGAACATTTAGCCTTATTGGCAGTTCCAATGGTTCCTTTACAGATAATATTGCCTCTGATTATCAGCAAATACACTTCAGGCCCCCGGCCACTAGATGTATTTTACAAAGCCATGCCCTACAGGTAAAAACAAAACAGAATCTTCTTAAATAAGCAAGGTTAAATGAGGAACATTCATTAGTGCCACTAATATCTGTGTGTGGAGTATATATAGAAAAAGGCTTGAAAGCATCTTTAATATCTTTTATATACACTTTTCTCTCTTTTTTAGCTTAATAGGTTTTAGATACAAGCTTCTTTCCTGTGGTAGACACACAGATTTCTGTTTTAGTTGTTTTTTAACCTAAAATGGAAGTCAGCTCCATTTTTTCCCCCCTATAGATTATTGCTTGGATTAGAGTTTGCTCTTCTGGTTTGGTGGACTCCTGAAGTAGAACATCAAGGGGGATTCCCTGTATATTACTATATCATGCTGCTGCTGAGTTATGCGTTACACCAGGTAAGCTTCTTGTAGTTTTCTGAGGAAGTAAACTGTTCTTGGTAAAATAAAAAAAGACATTTTTCTACAGTGGCTTTAAAATAATGATAATAAGTTTTAAGATTTAAGCACAGATCTGACAATGAAATTATTTGACAGTGTCCTTTAACCCTTACTACTTTTGATTTAATGAGTTCTATTAATGAAAAGAGTTTTTTCTTTATTCATTTCATTTTTTTGTTCATTTGACAAATATTTTTTACATTTCAGAATTTATTTCAAATTAGTAATTCTATCCTTACTAAGTATTTCTCAGTCCATCCCTAGACTTGAGTTCTTTCTTTCCTCTAGTCCCAATATTTTTTTCTTTCTGAAAGTATTAAAAAATAAGGATGGCTACTGGGTTAAAGGTTACAGGTTTTTGGTTTAGATTCTGGTTTGAAAGTTATAACTTACTCTTTGTGGTTTTGGAAGCTGTGTGTCAATCTGTTTTTCTTTCTTTATTAAATATGTTTGTAATCCCTAAAAAAAGTGATACCCACTTTGCTGTAGCCTCACCTAAGCTACTGTTGCACAATGGGGTTTCGTTTGGGGGCAAGTGATTCAAGCAAATGGCAGATGCCCAGCAGAATCCTTGGGACTCAACTGCAGTTATCGCTAATGTGTATTTTAGAGTTGCTTTGGATTTTTCAATGAAACCTAGCTTAAACGTTTGAAAGTTATACTTACATTTGGGAAGTTATATTTATCAACTCTTCACTTTGTTTTTAACTGAAACTAAAAATATGTCCACCAAATAATCTCAATAATTTTTTTGCATCCAATTGTCTCATTTAAAAGAACTCCATGGATCATGTCTGACTAACTATGTAAACCATCGAGGCCAGGGTGTCAAATGTAATTTTCTTTTGTTTTGCACAGACTTAGTTAAATAAAAGTTAAAAGAAGTGCTTTAGCTTAACAAATGCTTTACTACCTGTCTAAGTAAAAGAAAACTATGATGTAGTAGTCCAAAAATCGTTCATTTGGCTTTAGATTTCATTAGAGAATTTTTTAAAGTGTAGTCATTGAAACCCAGACAACCAGATGCTTTGTGGGAGAAAAGGTACAAGGCCAAGTACATTTGAGAAATGATACATGACACAACCCCTCTTTATGTAGCATCTTAATCTTTCCTTCAACAAATAGGAAGTGGATACTGATTCCGTGATAGAAAACATTCTAAGTACTAAAGTATAACAGTGAGTAAACCATGCTGAAATCCCTGCCCTAAGGAGTTTATATCCTAAAGGCTTTCAAAAGGCCTACAGTGAAAGGGACCTGTTTAATTTATGTAACAGTGTTTCTCAGTCTTATTTGGTATTGTAACATCCCATGGGACAATATTCAAGGGAATGCTGTCTTGGAAGCATGGTTTATTTCCATATTCCTAAATGGAGGGTTAATTCTTGCCTCTTAAGCACTTTTGCCTTTAAGATTTTTTTTTCTTCAATTTGTCACATACATTTTGAAATGTTTTTTTTCTATGTATATAGACAAAAATTATATTTGAGTGCTTACATGTATAATACATATATACATATAAAATAAATATACACACGTATATGATACTAGAGGCCCAGTGCACAAAAGGACGTTACAAACCCTGGCTCTATATATATATAGATATTTAGGTACAGTACAAATATGGGGTTTTGCATATTGCTTCAAAGCCACCTCATCTGTCATTTTCTCATTTGAGCCTTCCTTGACTACTTATGGTAAATTAAGCTCTCATTTATCTAAGCCCCAGTAGTACAATTTGTATCCTTCTGTTTAGAATACTTAATGCATTTCAACATATTTATTTATTACCTATTTTCCCAGCCTAGAATAAATTCTTGAAGGGCACAGAGAGACTGACTTAGTCGTTTTTATATTGTCATGATCTGGCCTAAAGCCTAGTCAATAAAAAATGTTCAATAAATGTTTTTTTACTTGAGTTTAATAAGGGTCATAAAAATTAATTTTAAGGTTTGTAATTTTGATTTTCTTAATTTAGACTATAGCTTTATAAAGCCCAACCATATTAAAGATGTTTTACATTTTCCTTGTAGGTTACATTGTACAGTATGTATGTTTCCATAATGGCTTTTAATGCAAAGGTTAGTGATCCACTTATTGGAGGAACATATATGACCCTTTTAAACACTGTGTCCAATCTGGGAGGAAACTGGCCTTCTACAGTAGCCCTTTGGTTAGTGGATCCC
>NW_006295187.1:418286-418511 GCF_000327345.1 Myotis davidii | reverse complement strand
CATCAAACCAGAGTTGTCGAACACCTGATACTATTGAGGTAAGTATGTTGTAATTTTAAATAACATTAAACTAATATTAAGGTATTAATTTCCTTGTTTTGCCTTTAGAAGTTCTATATCTATTTTAAAAACCATGTCTGCCCATAGTTTCTCGTACAGAAATCTACATCTTTCCCATCATAACTAAGGGTTTTAATGCAACTGAAATCAATAAGAGTAGTTTAC
>NW_006295187.1:415432-418229 GCF_000327345.1 Myotis davidii | reverse complement strand
CTGAGGATCTCTGTTGTACACAATAGGTACTTAATAAATCCATTATTAATAGTTAAGTTTTTTAATGACAGCAAAAGGGAAATTTCATTAGCTATTCATTTAACAATTATAAGGTAAAACCAAGTGGTTAGTAGTTTGTTGATTATTTCAAAGTAACCATTAGCTGACTTTTGGAGTATTGTTTATAGCATGAGCTGAAAATTGCTCTAACCTTCTTAGTAGCATTTGAGAGATTAAGATATATTAACATGTAACAAAAATAAATTTTGATCAGTCTTTTAAATTACAAAGTAGAAACATGTCAGTTTGTAAATACTTCCATTTTGAAATTATGGAATATTTATTATAGTTTTATTTTTACAGCTTTGCAAAAAACTCGGTGGCTCATGTGTTACAGCGCTGGATGGCTATTATGTGGAGTCCATTATTTGTGTGCTTATTGGATTTGGGTGGTGGTTCTGTTTTGGTCCAAAATTTAAAAAGTTACAGGATGAAGGACTGTCTTCATGGAAGTGCAAAAGGAACAATTAATGCATTTATTACTGGACATTCTAAGAAAGGTAACTATAGTTTAGTTTTAATTCAGAGAGCTATGATAATCAATGAACAGGAGTATAAAATATTATTTTAAACAAGGAAATTATTGCTATAAAATGCCAAATGGTTAAAAAATAGAGACCTCTCTGCATACATGGTTATATTTTTCCTTGACTTGTTAGTGTATTTACAGTTCACTTAAGGTCAGGAAATTTGTCCTAAAACAACTTTTTAGGCCTTGTTTGATTTATATCTTTTTAATTTACTGACCAAAGTATTTTTTAGGCAGCGAAGCATAACCACGCAGTCAAGTATTGTTATCAGTTCCTATCCTCAAGCTGTATTTAAAATTTTTGGAAAATATATTCAATGGAAAAGAGTGTGATAAGCAGATATTAATTATAACAGTCCTGACCTGTTGAAAGTTAAATTTCATTTTGAATTGCAAGTTGTTAAATTCTATGTGGAATTGCCTGAAAAGAGAATTTAGACTGCTGACTGAAATGCCATTTTAGTTGTTATTTTTCTGACCACAACCACATTGTACTAATGAATCTGTGTTTAAAAGACTATTTGAAATGTAGTTCCTGCTTTTGTAGGCATTAAAGATTTATAAGAAGATTATTCAAACTATTTTTTATAAAATGAAAGCTATGATATTTAATTTATTGATTCCCCTGTCCACACTTTTTTGGAGTTTTTATTTCTTGTTAACTTTTACCCTAAAGTTTGCATATGTTTTTGTCATAAGAACTACATGGTACACAGAAATCTCATGAGGGGATCAAATTTAGTGTTGAATACATGTTTGTGGCAAAGTTTTGAAAATAAAAATTAAATGTTTTTTCAAGTAGTTTTTTTGTTTGTTTTTTACCAGAAAAAAAATGAACAGTAAAGCTTTCAGATTAAGTAAAATTTAAGTGAAAAAAAATGTTTAAAGCAGTAAGACAGATATTTTGTGCCTTTGACAAATTAAATCATGTGGTGGAAGAATGTTCCTTAATTAAGCACTTTACTGGTGAGAAAAAAATCTCACAATTACTTTATACCAAATCAGGTACTGTATTTCCACTTATTAAAGCACAGTCTTCTGTTTGTAAACTATAGCTGCCAGTAGAGAATGGCTATTCCAGGAGAATTAAGCTTTTTAGTACTTTAGAAATTTCCAACATATTATGTACATTTGGTAATAAGGTTCTTTGCATATTTTGTGTTGTGTATTACTCTGGCTTTTTAAAGATTATATAGTAAATCATTCAAAATTGAAGTTAGAGGAAAAAAAGAGATTATAAGTAGAGCCTTACTTAGTAATATTTTTTTGGAAAATATACACTAACTCCTGTTTTTTTTTTTAACTTTATAACATAGGTTGAATTTTAGAGTGGGGTTTTTATAAGTAATGGAGGATAAACTGGGTGGGAGAAAATGGCATTTGGCATCCGAAGAAAGATAGATGAAGGCAGCGGCCTCTAAACCCATGCATGGCCATTGGGAAGCCAGTTTTGGGCATTGATGTCAGATCCTGCAGAATCACCTAGAAAGTCATCCTACAGACAAGGAGACTACACCAAACAATAGACTCCAGTACTGTGTCACATGTGAATTATCATGTATTATAATCAAAATGTTTACTTGAATAAATAAAAAGCCCACTTAACTATCATATGTGAAATGTTTTTTGATTTTTAGTTTTTGGAGTAGGGAGCTCACATTGCCAGAATTACCTTTTATTTCTTTCTTATTCATGTTATTACAAATTATACATACTTTCCAACATATTTTCAAGTACAAATATTTAATGACTGAAGTTTTAAAATATTTTTTAAGCTTTTAACTATGAGGTGGAAGCCAGTAATTGCATTTGCTCTAGAAATTAACAATTATTTTAAACAAGAGGCCCAGTGCATGAATTCGTGCATGGGTGGGGTCACTCGGCCTGGCTAGCGATCAGGGATCAGGGCTGGCTAGCCGGGGGGAGGGACCGCAGGAGGTTGGCCGGTCATGGGAGGTTGGCTGTGGGTGCGCACTGACCACCAGAAGGCAGCTTCTGCATTGAGCGTCTGCCCCTGATGGTCAGTGTGTTGTCATAGCGCCAGCCATTCCCAAGTCATTCTGCTGTTAGGGTCAGTTTGCATATTGCCCTTTTATTCTATAGGATAGAGGCCTGGTGCATGGGTGGGGGCCAGCTGGTTTGCCCTGAAGGGGGTCCCGGATCAGGGTGGGGATCCCGCTGGGGCGCCTGGCCAGCCTGGGGGAGGGC
>NW_006295187.1:413247-415271 GCF_000327345.1 Myotis davidii | reverse complement strand
CTGATCGCCCCTAACTGCCTCTGCCTCCACCTCTGCCACCGCGGCTTTGTCCAGAAGGATATCTGGAAGGTCGTTTGGCTGTCTGGTTTAATTAGCATATTATGCTTTTATTAGTATAGATTGTAGTCATTTAGTTATTTGGATACATGCTTGTAGTGCATCCAGAATGACTTATTAATAGCTATGTTTAACTATATAGCAAGCATGTCAAACTCAAAAGCTAACACAAGCCAAATAAAACAGGTTTAAGTTTATGTGGGCCCAAAAAAATAAAAGCTTCAATTTTCATAGAAACGTAGGTTTATTTCAATAGAGACATGCTGAATACAAAGGGCTGAAATAAATGAGTAATCGCTAACAAAATAATAGTACATTTTAATAAAAATTAATATTTTTTCTTGAACATTAACTTACCAAGCACTGAGTAAGTGCACAAATTAATAAGCATAATCCAAATAAACCTATTTTTCTTGTTTTCTGAAAGCGAAATATTTCCTGTTGCACACATCAAACAAGTCAGTACAAGACTAATGACATGGCAATCGGCTGCTAAAATTCACTGCTTTGTTTTCTGAAAGCGAAATATTTCCTGTTGCACACATCAAACAAGTCAGTACAAGACTAATGACATGGCAATCGGCTGCTAAAATATTCACTGCTAGTATTAGTGGAGAGAAATCGTGTGCCTGCGCATAAGGCGCGTAAGGGAAGTGAATGCAACACAATTACAGTAACCAGCCATTAGTGAACATTGTAGTTCATCACTAATAATTATGTGTAACAGGATATTGTAAAAATTAAGTCACAAAATTTTTATTAAAACGTTTCTTACATACCCTTATATTGGTTGGATCACAAAAAATATTTGTTGTGGGCCGCGAGTTTGACATGCTTGCTATATAGCGTACATTGATAACTGATGGTGTTTTAGCAAATAATCTACCTAAAGCTGAGGGTCTGTTTATTGTAAATCAATAGTACTAGAAAGTACTGCCTATTTTGTGTATTTTATTTTTTTTACTGATTAATTTTGATAAATTCTTGCTTCAAGGATGAACATTAACTCCTCTGGTTCATGTATATATTTACTGGCTTATTGGTTATGAACATGTCTCTTTATAGCAATATCTCCATTTGCACAATTGTTGCAGCCTGTATACATGTAATAAGAGTTTGAAAAGTTCTTGTAAGATCAGCTAAGACTAAAACTAAAAACTCCCTCCTTTGAAAATATTTTAACTTTGCTTGACCAATCATAAAAAGTTTGTTCAACACCTAAAATAGACTTTGCTTTAAAAAACAACAATACACAGAGTAAATCTTTGAAATCTAAACCTTATATCTAAACCTATTATTTTATTTCATTCCTTTATTACTAGGACTTTTCAGCTAAACAGATATCAGTGGAGACTTGAAACCCCTGAATTTCTTGTAAAACTAGATGTAATTTTTTGTTTCTCTGAAAGGAGCTCTTGTTAAAATTTTAAATGGACTGTGATCCAAAAAGGTGTAAAGTCCTAACCTTACCAAATGTGGGCTGTACGATGAATTGTAAACATAAATTTGAAATAATAGTTGTAAAGCTAATGTTTAAAGCATCCTGAAAACAATTTTAAAAGAAAAAAATCTACAATGAAAACTAGAAAATTTCTGTTTGTGCTACTGATCTTGAACCTTGAAGGGATTAGGGCAGATAAGATAGTACTGGTGGAAGAGGGACATAAAGGTGAATTTTATCCCACAAAAGATATATCTTAGCCATTTAATCCTTTTTTTTCTGATGAAAAACTTCTATTTTGCCTTAACAGAAACCCCCCAAAATACATTTTATATTAAATGGTGGAGATCAATATTTAATATAATACAAGACCAGATTTGTTCTTGGGGGGGGGGATCATATTTTCTCATGTACTTGAAAGGAATAAAACTATGTAACATGGAACCTGCTAAAAATAAAGAACCAACATTCCATGCAGATTTCCATAGTGTATTTTACCTTAGTATTAGAGAAAGTAAAAAAAAAA
>NW_006295187.1:407196-413126 GCF_000327345.1 Myotis davidii | reverse complement strand
ATATATTTTTTTTTTTTTTTTTGATTTCAGAGAGGAGGGGAGGGGGGGGGAAGGATAGAAACATAAATGATGAGAGAGAATCATTGATCAGCTGCTTCCTGTACGCCCTACACGGGATCGAGCCCGCAACCCAGGCATGTGCCCTGACCAGGAATCGAACTGTGACTTCCTGGTTCATAAGTCGACGCTCAACCACTGAGCCACGCTGGCCGAGCGAGACTTTTTTTTTTTTTAAACCAGTGTCTTTGATTTCATTCTCTGTTTGAAGGTTTAAAATACCTATTATACACCATGTTCTTTTCCACTTAGGCTTAAACCCTGCCTGATTTGGCAAGTGCCAAACTGTCAATGCAATCATTATTTAGTTTGAGGTTGAGAGCCTTCCCATTTCCTTACCTGTTGTTAACTTCTATTAGATTCTTCATTCTACCTCTTTAAATTTTTAGCAAGGTAGAATGGGCATGGAGAGCTAATATTCCTTGCTGGGATTCTATTTTGGTAGAGGCAAGTCCTGTATCAGGGCAGAATAATTAATGTATAGGACTCATGCCCTCCCCTTAAGTGAAGAGAAACTTCATTGAACTGTTGGACTATAAAGATTGCTTTTTAGGAGTGTGTTTTGTTTTAACATTGGGGGCAGAGTGGACATTTTGTAGGAGAAAGGTTCTATGTAGCAAAATGAAAATTCTGTGATTAATCATAGTTCATTTTCAGGAGGCCAATGCCTTATCCATTAGGCAACTGGGGCTTCTCCGTAGTTCATTTTTAAAACAAATTTGCCAAGTATATAATTAAATATATATTAAAGTGTCCACAGCATTGATTTGCATAGTTTATATGAAGCCTGGAAGCACTGAGAAAAAGGTTGCTCCTTTTCAGTTGTTTTTTATTGTCAATAGAGTCATGACTTTTTGTAAGCATTTTGTGTGAAGAATAATGTTTAAATAGCACTACAGAAATGAATAAGGCATCGGCGTGATTCTTAGAGAATTACCATAAGTCTCTGAAATTGAGTGCCCTAGCCATTACAGTTAATCAGTCACTATTGTAAAGTACAAATATTAAAGCCTATTCTCTTCATCAAAATGAAAAGTAAACTGTTCATGTTCAGTTTAGTAAGTGCTAAGATCCTAATGATAACCTCAGGAGGGAAATATTTCAGAGTCTCACTATCCGCCTTTCTAAATTGGGCTTATTACATGATGGAGTGGAATGGCAGAGCAATGGCTGGATACAAATAGGACAATCCTGTAAGAATATTTAATTCTGAACTTGATAGAAAGATTACAAACTGTGACAGGCATACATCTATACATTTTCTTAATATGTTGGTGAGTCTCTTATAGTTTTTGATTCTTACTTTGATTCAATAAATTTATTATCTTTTTTTGCAATAAAAATACCTTGACATCTTTCTCCTTTGAAGGTTCATGATTTACTCAGCAAAGAAAGGGCTATGGAAGAAAGGAGGTAAAGAGCTATTTTTTGTAGAATACTCTGGAGAGGCGGTTTTCTTTTACATGCTTACCCCATCCCCTTCTGAGGACAAATGCCGTGTTCAGAGTCCCAGGCGTAGCAAAGCAACTCTAGCTTTATGGTTAAGCTGTAATGGCCATTTTTGAGCACTTAACCTAGTCAAACTGACTCCAGCTGAAACATAGCCAATTTATACAACAGCTACCAGTTCATTAGTTGTCTTGGCATAAAAACCTTGCTTGATATGAACGATAATACCTAGACCAATCATAGTTTTTTTAGGAAGTCATACAAACAGTGTGAGATAAAAAGTGTGTGTTAGTAGTGAAAGGAGAATAAAAAATACACAACGAGGCAGACATTTATTTGTTGGAGACAGGTTAATATTTGCAATAATAGGTTAATATTTGTAAGGATCAATGAACTTCTGTTTCTGAGGAAGGGGCATTGTTGGTGCCTAAACTCAAGAGTTGTATTAGATCCTGAATGTAGCCCAAACTATTCTAGACATGAGACCTACCTATGTTGCAATTCCTGATCATTGCCAGATAACCAGCTTCAGGTCCCAGGGTTCCTTGTTTCTACAAGTATCATTATACTATCCAAAAGTCTTCCTCCACCTATTTAAAAAAAATAAAATATAAAGGTATAATTTACATAAAGTGCAGGAATCAATTAGAATGGTATACAAAAACTTTGCTCCAGCCTTAACCGGTTTGGCTCAGTGGCTAGAGCGTCAGCCTGTGGACTGAAGGGTCCCAGGTTCGATTCCGGTCAAGGGCATGTACCTTGGTTGTGGGCACATCCCCAGTGGGGGGTGTGCAGGAGGCAGCTGATCGATGTTTCTCTCTCATCGATGTTTCTAACTCTCTATCCCTCTCCCTCTCTGTAAAAAATCAATAAAGTATATTAAAAAAAACCACTTTGCTCCAATACAGTTCTGCCCCCTCTATCCTCCTCCTATTGTCATACAAATTATATCTTTATACATTATAAGCCCATCAGCACGGTTTTATAAATACTGTTTTATCTAGTTGTCTTTGAAATCATACAGAAGAAGCAAAGATTTATAAACAAAAATACATTTATGCGGCATTTTATTTTTTTTGACTAGTACTCTTTAATTCTTCATGTGAATTCTAATTACTAGTTCCCTAAAGGCTGTAGGACTGAATTGGTCTGGAAGGAAGAGGCAGGGAAGAAGAGGACAAAACAGGAGCAGGAAGGATAGGTAGAGACTTTTGCCGTATAGAGAACTGAAGAGGATATCTCTTTCAGCTAATATTTAATAAGCTCCTCCTATGAATCAGGAACTGTCCTTCACACTGGCTATTTGGGCATAGACACAAACATAGTTAAGAGACACAGTCCTGACCTACAGACTAGTAGAGAAGGAAAGGAATAAACATAAAGCCTGTTGGTCAGTCTACAAAATTACAAATTTAATTTTATGTTGTATATGGTGAGGACCTACTTTGTTGGGGTCCAACCCCAGCAGGTCCAGGTTCTTTATGAAAAAGACAGGCATGAGAAAACTACTTTCCTAATGCATTATGTGGATTAAAAAATGTTTGGATTCCATCAAAGAAATCCAGCAGTTAAAAAAGAAATTCCTTTACTCACAACCCCCACCCACCTAACTAGCCCAAGAGCATTTTTAAAAGAACTAAAAAAATAGCTGCCAAAGATCTCAATCACTTCATTACTGGTGAAATATATAAAAACTTACAGGACTCACAGAGTGCCAAACTTAATTTATAAAAATAATAAAACATCAGTATGAACAGGATCAGGATTCACTCTCATCAATGTCCTTATCCGGGTCTTGCTTGGCAGCCTCCTTTTCCTGTTGCTGTTTCTTCCAAAGTGTGGTCATGGCCAGGAGCTTGAGATGTGGTTGGTTGGCAGCATCTTCCGGAAAGATGTGATCATAGTATTCTGCCCAGCCTGCATCAGACCCATCATCCGCCTGGACCTTTCTTCTCTTTTTGACTTTCTTTGGCATGAGTTTGTCTACTCTTTATCCGCCGTAGTTCCAAAATCATCTTCAAAGTTTCTCCAAGATTCCAGCAACATAAGTCTCTCTTCCTTTTCCTCACAGTTTCGCATGGTTTTGTTAGCCTCTTCATAAATCTGTCTGCATTTCGGCAAACTTCCTCCTTTCCCTGAAGACAACTCCAACTGTGCAAAACTGATCCATACCTTGGCATGTTGTGTCCGTTGAAGCAATCGTCGGTAAAGATTGCGCGTTCTTTCAGTTTCTTCCTGCTCAATTTCAAAATCAATGAATGATTTCCGCAGCGCCTCTGGCATGTCTAAGCGTGGCTGGCTGATGGCTAACTCGTAGATTGCACGGACTCTCTCAATATCGCCAAGGATTGTTTCTAATTCTGCAAATTTAATCCAAGAGGTACAATTTTCAGGTCCAAATTCCAGGAACTTTTCATACAGCTTCCGGCATCTGTCAAATTCTCGAAGCTGTAGCTCCAATTCTATGTAACCTTTAAATAACTTGTTCTTTGGACATTTGCCTATGGAAGTCCCCAAAGCTCTACGGGCAAATGGTAAATAAATTTTTCTGTCTCATTTCAAATTGTGCATATAGTAGCCACATTTTGGCAAATGTGAACTTTTTATGAGGAATTCGTTCCAAAGAGGCTTGATACACCTGTCTTGTCCCTTCAGGATCCTTTGCCTCCAGTTCTTCATAGAGGGCATAGTTGACCCAAAGATAGATGTAACACTTCCAATGTCTCTTCTCCTGAATGGGTGGGACATTGGTAATAGCTCTTTCATAGACTTCTCGTACAGTTTCTGCTTCTGCATCACTTCCCACCAAGCGCAGGTAATCAAACCAGGCATCATAATTGTGTGGATTAGCCTTCACTTCTTCTTCATATTGGAATCTCCGTTTGCTCACAATGATGTCTTCAATACCCCGCCTATCACCAAACTTCTTCTCAAAGATGGTATAATTTTTAAAGAGCTCTTGGGCCTCTTGTTTTGAAATTCTATCCAGGGCATACTTGTAAATCACTCGCACCCTTTCAGATTCTTTCTGATTTTCTTCAAATTTGGCAAAGGCAACATCAAGGCGTTCACCCATATGTTCATCTCCAAAGAATTCCACAGCCCTCTCATACACTTTCCGTGCATGGGCAAAATAACCATGTTTTTCTTCAAAGCGGGCATACTTGACCCAGTTCTTAACATCAGGGTGCACAAGTACAAGTCTCTCATAAATGGTGCGGGCCCGATCCACTTCTTTGTATCGCAGCTCAAAGTTGATGTAGGAGTGCCAGGCTTGCTCCTCTGGCTGCCATTCCATCCAGCGCTCAAACACCTGCCGGGCACCAGCCACGTTGCCCAGCATCTCCTCCATGTATGTGTATTTGTACCAGAACTGGTTGACTCGGGGCAGAGCTGTTATGACCCGGTCCCAGACATTTCGGGCATGGTTGACGTGGCGATTCTTCATTTCCATTTCCGCATATTTCAGCCAGAGTGTAATATTTCGATAGTCCACATCTAAAGCACGTTCATATATGGATCGAGCCCTTTGAATCTCCTTTAGACTCTCTTCCCATTGTGCGTATTTTATCCAGTTACTAATCATAGTCCTGTTTTTTCTTATGTTATCTTCAAAAGTCTTCCTTTTCCTTAGTTTGTAATAATTTAACTCTTCATCTGTGATCTTCTGTTGAGGTGAAGGTGGAAGAAGCTCAAGTTCTCTTTCTTTAGCTTCTCTTAAAAGCTGTTCCGCAGTGATCTGTACCTCAGGTGGGGCTTTGTTTTTCACCTTGGCCACTTTGGGAATTCTCTGCTTCCCTGCCACGGTGGAGGCCGCCATGGCTGCAGCAGAATTCGTTCGGTGAACTCGGGCACCAGATGTTGGGGTCCAACCCCAGCAGGTCCAGGAGTTCCCAAAGGTGTGGACGGAATCAGCGAAGAAGAATCAGCGAAGAAGTGACACAGAGGCAGCATTCAGATGATCAGCAAAGCCAAGTTCTCTCGCTAGGTTCTCCAACCAGGTTTGGTCTTTATTGTCTTGTTACATCTGTATTTATACCAGTTGATTTTAATTCTATCAATTCTATTCCAAAGGTTAGGGCATTTCTTATCTCCATTCCAAGGTTACTCTATTGTTCTATTAAGCTACAAGGGAGTAACTGAAGGAGATTGATTATCCTACGTAAAGATTATGTAGCTTAAGCATGATTGTTTTTAAAGTGATTAATTGCCCGCCTGGCACTTAGTTAAGGGGTTTTATTCCCTCCCTAACTCCAAGAAAAAAGCCTCACCTGGGGAAACAACCTTTCTCAGGGAGGTGGTCCTGTTTAAAACACATAGCGTTAAGAGGCGGGGCAAACATATGCCATATACGCCAGGTCCCTTGAAACATAAGCAGTTTCTTCCCTGCAGCAACTGTGTCAAGCAGCAAGGGGAGAGCGGCT
>NW_006295187.1:405519-407123 GCF_000327345.1 Myotis davidii | reverse complement strand
GCCCCCTCCCCACGGGGGATGTGCCCACAACCAAAGTACATGCCCTTGACCGGAATCGAACCTGGGACCTCTCAGTCCGCAGGCCGATGCTCTATCCACTAAGCCAAACCAGTTTCAGCTAGTTAAGGGGTTTTATTCCCTCCCTAACTCCAGGGAAAAATCCTCACCTGGGGAAACAACCTTTCTGGGAGAGGTGACCTTGGTTAAAACACATAGCTCCAATTAGGGGAGCAAACATATGCCATATACACCAGGTCCCTTGAAACATAAGCTGTGCAGATGTTTCTTCCCTGCAGCGACTGTGTCAAGCAGCAAGGGTGGGTCGGCTTCCGGCACTACTTGAGAGGGAGTGTTTAGAAAAAGCCTCTGTGAATATGATACTTAAACTGAGAGAATAAGGAGCCAGGCTTGAGGGTGATGGTGAGGTAGAGGGCCAAAGGGAGGAGGGATCAGGGCATTCTAGGCAGAGGAAACAGTGAAGTGCAAAGGCTTTAAGGCAGGGATGAACTTGCCATGTGTGAAGAGCAGAGAGAAGCTCAGTGAGCTTGAGGCTTAATGAATTGAGAAGGGAGTAGGACAGAAGAGCTTAGCTAGTCAGAACCTCCATTCTGCATCCCTTTACATGAGCCTAAGGAGTTTTGACATTGCTTGTAATGCAAAGCCATTAAAGCAGAGATAATACACAGAAAGTCAATAGTCTCTCCCTTAACATATTTTATGCCCAGCACAGTGTTTTGCCAACATTTCATTTCAAAATAGGGTGATTTCATATAGAAGTCTAGATTTGCAGCTTATCATGAAAAAAGCTGAAGATCTCTCCATACTAGACTCCAACTGTTTGGTGAGGCTGGGTGTAGTCCAATGTTGAGATTTTGCCAGACAAGTGCAAAGAAGGCGGGGGGCGAGGGGATTGGAGTTGAAACTCTTTTCAAGGGAATGATTATAATGCTAAAGCACAGAGTCGAAGAACTGAAGACTGGAGGGGGCCGATGAACAGGACATGGCTCAGTGGCTTGGTCCTCTTAAGGAGCTCAAAGAATTGTTGCTGTAAGTGGAGGAATGAACTGCTTCAATGTCCTTCCTTCATGGCAGCGCCGAACCCACACTGCAGCTGCGATCATTGAAATCACAAAGTGATCAGCTTCCCTGGAGCACAAGGGAGAATCCTTCAGTCCCCACCCCTGCCCCATGGGGAGCACTCACGCCTGGAAAAAACTGCAAAGTGCAGAGAGGTCACCGTTGGGTTATCTCAAGACGGGTGGGAGCCCCCCTCCACCCCCAGGCGACGGAAGGAGGGAATAGCCGGTCGTTCGGACACTCCCAGGCGGGAGTTCCCTACAGGTAGGGAACCCCAGCTATCAATCAATCCTTCAGTCCCCACCCCTGCCCCATGGGGAGCACTCACGCCTGGAAAAAACTGCAAAGTGCAGAGAGGTCACCGTTGGGTTATCTCAAGACGGGTGGGAGCCCCCCTCCACCCCCAGGCGACGGAAGGAGGGAATAGCCGGTCGTTCGGACACTCCCAGGCGGGAGTTCCCTACAGGTAGGGAACCCCAGCTATCAGCCAGCGCGGCGCCCCCAACAGCTAGGGGATGATCCGCACC
>NW_006295187.1:387561-403634 GCF_000327345.1 Myotis davidii | reverse complement strand
TGGGGAGGGCTGCGGCTCAGACCCGGTGTGGGGTCCGAGGAGAGGCACCGGCTGCCCCCTGCTGGACGCGGCAGGCATTGCTGGGAGGGCGTGGTGGGGGTACATGTTCTGTTACGAAACCCCAGAGGCCTTTGGGGGCTCGGGAACTGGAAGATGCCCGTGGGACTTGGAAAGAGAGACGGGTGAACGTGGCCGTGGGCATTAGACGCCCAGCTCCCGCGGATGTGTAGGCAGCGGGTGCGGAGACCCGTGTGGAAGGGAGCAGGTGTGGGCATGAAGCGTTGGGGATGCGCTCTGCACACCCCAGGAGCGTCTAAAGCGTGGGTGGCATCTGGAAGCGAGTCAGAGACACTACGGAAGAAGCCCGAGTTTCCATCGAGGCCTCCCCAACAGTTTGGAAACTGGGGAGTGAAAAGGAGGGTGCCAGCCAAGATGGGCAAAGGAACAGTGAAGGGGGAGGGGGGAACTAGGTGTCCGAGAAGGCAAGTGAGGGGAATGTTTTCGGAAGGAATGATGAACGGGGTTGAATTCTGCCGAGAAGTTGGGTAGGATCAATGCCTTAAAAGTGCTCTGTGGCCAAGCAGCACAGAGGGCTAGGACCTGGGGTCCTCAAACTTTTTAAACAGGGGGCCAGTTCACTGTCCCTCAGACCCGTGGAGGGCCGGACTATAGTTTAAAAAAAGAACTATGAACAAATTCCTATGCACACTGCACATATCTTATTTTGAAGTAAAAAAAAAACAGAACGGGAACAAATACAATATTTGTATTTGCATGTGGCCCGCGGGCCGTAGTTTCAGGACCCCTGGTAGGACCATGTCTGGCTTCACACAGGAGTGCAGCTCCTGACCGTAAAGTAGAGGCTAGATCAGTGGTTCTCAACCTTCCTAATGCTGCAACCCTTTAATACAGTTCCTCATGTTGTGATGACCCCCAACCATAAAATTATTTTTGTTGCTACTTCATAACTGTAATGTTGCTACTGTTATGAATCGTCATGTAAATATCTGATATGCAGGATGTATTTTCATTGTTACAAATTGAACATAATTAAAGCATAGTGATAAATCACAAAACAATATGTAATTATAGATGTGTTTTCCGATGGTCTTAGGCGATCCCTGTGAAAGGGTCGTTCGACCCCCAAAGGGGTCGCGACCCACAGGTTGAGAACCACTGTGCTATTTGAAGTGCTATGCATTAGTGAGTGGTGGGTATGTAGGTGTGAACTGATCAGGCCTCCAGGCTGCCAGGTAAGCAGGAAGAGATGCCTGGGCGATTTCAAATGGAAAAATGGCATTAGCAGGATTGGGAGTGGAAGCAGTGTTTTAGTACAGGGACATATTATTCCAAGGAACCCATCTCAGACTGTACCGTGTGCATGCTTTCAGCGTCATTTCTTATATACCCACTTGCGTTTATTGAAGAAAATCCTGTGAGAGTCGCTCTTCTGTGTACGGAGCTGCAGGGTTCTTATTTTTTAATTAAACACCCATTTCAGTTTATAGAAAACACTATAAAAACACCACTAAGTTTTTCTCAACTACTTGCCCACATGTATTTCCCAAGGTGTGGTATTTTAAGGTTTTGGTTTTGGTGATAAAGTTTTCTACCCAAATACTTACATCCCCACTGTAGACTCAGGGTTATGTGACTTACTGTTGGCATTGCACAAAGAAGTATTAAACTGATCCTTGCTTTCAAGGAAATCATGGATAAAGCAATACAATAATAGAGAACAATACATTATTCTGTGAACAATTACCGTGCATGCCAGGTTATTTGGGAGAAAAAGAAGACTAATAGGTGGGCAGTTAAAGTTTTTTTGGAAGAAGTAGGCCTTCAGTTGAAGAATGTGCCTTATTTGGACAGTTGGGAGGACGGTCCTTTTTTCCCTTTCTAATCAGTACTTTCACTGTTGTGAGAATTAATCATTGAATCTCTTTCTGAAGAACATCAGCATTATCATGGCCGTAGCTGGAATATCATTACTTCTAAGAAGTGTTCGGCTGGTAAGTTAAACAATGAACAAGACATTCTGAGAAGCAGTAGACAGTTACTTTTTTCTCACTTCAGTTTTTATATCAAGCAGGGTAGCATTTTGTTATTCATCGTAGAAACTTTAAATAGTATTTTAGGACAATGAACAATTAAGCTCTTGTTGAACAGTAACACACCCACAGTATTTTGTATGGCAAGTAATTGCACATCCTGTATTTCCGTAATCACTTTCTTCATGGTTAAAAGGGAATCTGAAAAGGATTTAGTTTGCGAGAATGGTATAATCACTAAATTTGCATTTCCGACATTGTGGAATATCTCAAAACTGGTTTCTATAGCAGTTTCAGATTTAGATCAGAGTTAAATTATGTCTCTCTGAACTAAAAAATTTATGCTTCCTCTAATTTGCAACACTCTTTAAGATCAGTTGTGCAATGAATAAAGCAACATGCCCAGTATAAAAAATAGTTTATGCTTTCAGTTAGCATATTTTTTTTGCACTTTCAATACAGTTTTAATAATAAACACTTTGTGGAAATTCGTTTGATATTTCAAGACTTACAAGTTTTTTTTATAACTGTACTTGCTATAGGATGTAATTTTAATGTCATGTTGCAATTGGACATGGATTTCTGGTTTCTGTATTTATTTATTTCCTACACTTATTACTTATATATTGTTTTATATTATCATTGACTACATAGCATTACTACACTACATCTTTTCCAATTGTTGCCTTTCCCCCCTAATTCCATGTCAGCACTTTTATCTTAAGTGCCTTGAACTTACTATCAATTCTTTTTAAAGAGAGAGAAAGAGAAGAAGAAACATTGGTGTGGGAGAGAAACATTGATCAGTTGCCTCTCATTAGTGCTCTGACAGAGAATCAAACATGCAACCTTTCAGAGTAGAAGACAATGCTCTGACCAAGTCCAAGCCAATTGTTTTGTAGAATGTCCCACAGTCTGGGGAGTGTGTTTCCTCATTAGATTTAGTGTGAACAAGAAGGTGGTGTATACTTCTTATTATATTGCATCAAGAAGCTCATTGATGCCTGTTTGTCATATAATAGTATGACACATAATTTAATTAATGATCTCTTAGTATTTCAGACCCAGTTCATATTAAAATTTCTTTGATTGTCTCAGTAATGTCTTTTTTAAGTAGATGATTTATTCAAATCAGGATTCAGATGGTCCAGAAATTGTGTTTGTTATATCTCTTAAGTCTCATTTATTTTATAACAATTCACCATACCCATATTTCCCACCAAGCCATTGATTTGTTAGAAGAGTTACCATTGAGTGTTCCACATGCAGAATTTGTCTGCTACAACATTTTTCTTGTGTGTAACTTTTTTTTGGTAATGTTTAGTTCAACTTTACTCTCTTAGGAAGTTGGGTACTAATTTATCCTACATATGTGTAGCTCTTAGTTAGTCATGATTATGAATGAAGCTCATCCCTGTGTCCCTATAGTATTGTTAATGTGGACGAGATAGGTATAAAATATTGACTAACTCTAGGGCTTTAGGTATTTAATTAAATTTCTAATGTTGACCTTTTTTTGTAATTTTTCTCCTATGAGATAAAAAATAACTAAAAAAAAAAGTCTTGTTGATTAAAAGTGCTATTTTAATTTGACTCAGTTTGGCTTCGGTTTTCCCAGCAGTACCTGTGTGAGTAGATTGCACATCTGTGGGATAGGATAGTGACTATTTAACCAGACTTGTGTGATGCAAGGTACAGATATATATTCATTATACTCACTTCTTTTTGATGAATTGTGTTATATTTTGAGGATGTAAGCTTTTAGAAGTTAGGAATCTGTTCAGTGTGCACTATATAGTAGTTTGAAATAGTAAAATGATGACAAAGATTTCTAAAGAATGCCCCTATAAACACTTTTGATTAAATGATATTAAATATTAATATAAAATTAAGAACCAAATAAAAATTTTTCAGTGGCTGTCTTCTTGTTAAGTGTTTAATAATTTAACACAATTTTAAAGTGAATAATAACAAAATGTTGTATTTTTCTCCTTGTAAATCATCAGACATCAAAATTTACAAGTTCTTCAGACATTCCAGTAGAATTTATAAGAAAGAATGTTAAACTACGTGGACGATTACGCCGACTAACTGAGGATGTTTTAGAAATTGAACATATTCCTATTACTTTACCTATTATATCGTCATGGAGAAGTAAGTAAGGTGCAAGTATAATAAGACTGAATAACTATTTAGTGTTCCTTTATTAGAAGTTATTTATAAAATAGCAAAAAAATTTGATTTTAATTTTTAATAACTCTAAACTCTTGGACTTAACATACAAGGAACTGTTTAATTTAGCTCCAGATTTCCTTTCTTCCTTCCCTCCCTTTTATCAACTACTCATTATCTTATTCAGGGATTCAAGCATTCATTCCACAAATATTAAGGGCCTATTGTTGATTTATTCAAATCAAGATTCAGATGTGTTCTAGGCCCTATACTAGCTGTACAGTGCTGAGTGAAACAAGACCACTCTACCTCTTGGAGCTTACAGTCTAGGTGGAAGATGGACAACAAACAAAAGAAAATTGTTCTTAGAGCTGTAAGAGAAGGAGCTGGGTGCTAGGATGTGGATTATTGGGGATGATGTAAAGCAGGAACCTATACCTATGAAATGGTCATTGAGGAGTTGCTATTTAATCAGACACCTGAAGAATGAGAGAACGTGTGTGGGAATGAGCTTGGCTCTTGTGATAAGCCATTGAAGACTCAAGTGGCTAGGGCATAGGGAAGAAGGGGATAAGGAGGGCTGGGCAGGGGCTGGTTCTTTCCTCCTCAAATTCCCATCCTGTTGTGGAGACTGAAGTAGGTTTTTGAAATTATTCTATCTGTTATATACTTGTCTTCTTTTAAAAGAAAACTTGAGTATAGAAATAAATAGACTTACATCTAGAGAACCTGGGTATTTATAAATAAACCATACATTCAATTGGTTTGGGGAGGAGTGGGTAAATGATTTTGAAATTTGCGTTCACAACACAGTATTAAAGCTACTCTCTTCTCTACCTAACCTTTTTAGAAGAGCCCTGTGGTGTTTTGCTGGTTAAGCTGGCTGGAGTAGAACTCACGAAATCTGGGAAAGTGTGGTTACAAAAAGAACTAAAACCTTCCCAACTACTGTGGTTCCAGCTTCTCGGAAAGGAGAATTCAGTACTCTTTTGCTACCTTTTAGTGAATAAGGTAAGTAGGGTGAAGAAATAATAAGCAACATTTTATTCTTTTTATTTACACATTAATATGCCATTAATTAGAACAGTGATGGCGAACCTTTTGAGCTTGGCGTGTAAGCATTTTGAAAAACCCTAACTTAACTCTGGTGCCGTGTCACATATAGAAACTTTTTGATATTTGCAACCATAGTAAAACAAAGACTTACATTTTTGATATTTATTTTATATATTTAAATGCCATTTAACAAAGAAAAATCAACCAAAAAAATGAGTTCACGTGTCACCTGTGACACACATGTCATAGGTTCGCCATCACTGACTTAAAACATTGGCTATATAATGGGACTGAATATGTTTGTCTTTTAAAACTGCTACTCGTAGTGATTATGTTTAGAGAATTAGATGTTTCATATGTAAATTCTGTTATGAAATTTTAGTTTATTATAAAAAATAATAAACTTTAGTTTATTATTATATATGTTTATTATAAAAAATAGAAAATTAAGATGAAGGAAAAATTTAAAATTATTGACTCTAAACATTGCTAATTTAAGGAAAATCTTTTTTGAGTAGTTTTTCTTATTTTTAAAGTTCCTTATCCTATCTAATAAAGACAGAATATGCAAATTAACTGTCACTCTGTCACAAAGATGGCAGCGCCCTGTCCCCTCAGTCCCTCCGGAGTTGTCCTCTTAGCCCTCACCCCGGTGAGGGGCAAGCAGGCCCCCACAGAGAGCAGACAGCAGGGCCCTGCTTGGCCCTGGCCGTGGTTGCGAGGGGCAAGCAGGCCCCCGCAGAGAGCAGACACCAGGACCTGTGGTGGCGACAAGCAGGAAGGTCTGCAGAGAGCAGAGAACCATGGGGAGTGGGCCTAAACTGTCAGTAGGACATCTCCCGTGGGCTCCCAGATTGGAGAGGGTGCAGGTCAGGCTGAGGGCCCCCCCCCCCGCCTCCCCTCCCTTCCGTGCACCGGGCCTCTAGTTGTATAATAAACAAGAATAATTTGAAGAAACAATAACCTTAATTATTAGAACCCCGCGGATGTGGCTCAGTGGTTTGGTGTCAACCCATGAACCAGGAAGTCACAGTTCAATTCCAGGTCAGGGTACATGCCCGGATTTTAGGCTTGATCCCCATTGGGAGCATGCAGGAGGCAGCTGATGGATGGTTCTTCCTCATCATTGATTTTATATCTCCCTCTTGCTTCCTCCCTCTGAAATAAATAAAAACATTTTTAATAAGTGATTAGAATGGTAACTACTTTAATTCTTTAGTTTTTGAATTATTTATAGAAAGCCTAATGGAATCCATTATTTTTTTGCATGTCCAGATCATATTCATTTCTATCAAAATAAGAATTATCCAAAGCATCTTGCATTTAAAAGTAAATTGATGATACAGAATCATGTAAGAGATGCCAAAGGCATTTCAAAATATCATCTTCTTTTTTAAATTGAGGAATATATTTTATTTATCTTCAAAACCACCCTATAGAGTCACTGTTTATATTCCCATTCACAGATGGTGATACCATTGTAATAACCTGGCTATTATTTAACAGAAAAGGAGGAAAGGGAAGGTTAAATAACATAGGTATGCCATTTATACAGCTTTGCCAAAAAGTTGTATTTAACACTCCCAAGTCTGTCGCCTGCTGAGCCAGGGGGGAAGGGACTGTTGAGACACATGCCCAGTAAAGTTCTGAGTGACACAGGAAGGTGCTTTCCCGTCAATCACATCTGGGAACAGGCAATTGGCCAGAATAGGCGTGGCCACTACAAGTGCTCGAAACCTGAATATTTAAACTTCCAAACAAAGGAAGTTCCTTCCTTCTCTCTTTTCTTTTCTGGAGCCCCGTTCAGGGCTCTTCTGTGGCAGGGATGTGCTCCCCTGTGCCCATGTGGTTCACCGCCAGGAGGCACGCCACAATGAATTAATGGGCTTTAATGAACTTGGATGCTAACCTACACAGGGCTACAGCAGGTATTGAAGCTCTGGACACCGGCCTAGCTTCTGGCTTTGCTGGAAGCCCACTACACCTTTTCCAGGACTGGCTTAAGGGGCAGGGGAGCTTACAACCCGAGAAATACAACTTTATGCAAATAAAGCCTCCTCCACATCCCAGCCTCCATGGGGGCTTCTGAAAATGCTTATTTCAGCTGTATCCCAAGAACCTTATTCCCACTTGTGCCTGGGAACTCTGGCCCATTCATTCTTCCCGCAACAACGGGAGGCAGGGTAACCAACTGTATTCAAGCCCAGCTCTTTCTGGCTTCTGAGCCCACACTTCACCTTGTGTATTTTACCTTATATTGCTTCCTAGCAGGTGACCAAACTGCTATATGTATATTATGGTAATTTACACATCTGTTGAATTTTGTTAATGTGTGAGGTTGAATTTTAATTATTCTGATTTTGGTGTAAGGGAATGAGCTCTTAAAATTTAAATGATTGAGAAAAATATGATAAACTTTAAAAAAACTGTACTTATTAACTCCTATACCAAAACTTACGGTATTTATTTTGTGGGATTTTTTTTTGTTAATCCTTACCTGAGGATATTTTTCTATTGATTTTTAGAGAGCGTGGAAGGGAGGGGGAGAGACAGAGAGAGAAAGAAATATTGATGTGAGGGAGACACATCAATTGGTTGCCTCCTGTATGCACCCCAACCTGATCCAGCCTGCTATCAAGATACATGCCCTTGACCGCAATTGAACCTGCATCTCTTCAGTCCAAGGGCCAATGCTCTATGCACTATGCCAAACTCGCTAGGGCAAAAGTTACTGTATTTAAAGGAGCAAAAGGTTACTTTTTCTTTAGATATTCCTAGAAAACATCTCCTACTTTAAACCTGGAGTTTTCACATTTTTAGAATTTAACTGTAAATTACTTGTCTAATGAAGCTATGAAATTATTAATACAGTAATTTGTTAAAGTCCCACAAGGAGTATAGAAATAGCTCATCAGGATCTCCTTTACTTTGTAACTGAGTCGGTTGTGGGGAGAGGAAATCCCATGTATCCAGTTTTACTAGGAAGTGAGGGATTCCATGAATGAAATTTTCTGAAGGATGAAGATTCTAGGTCAGGCCTATTTTTATGTTAATTATTTTGTGGAAAGTCTTTAAAAAATTCATTTACATGCTAGCGCCTTCCAAAATGCTGGAATTCAGAACCTAATTTAATATTTTCATGATGATTCAGTTCATTTTGCATTTGCTTACTTTTTTAGTTTCTTTTACTGTGGCCTTCTGTCAGTTTGCCTATCTTATATGATCCATTCCTCTACAAAACAACAAACAAAAAACCTGCTTTTTATACATTTTACTGCTTCTAAGCCTCTTTGGGTTAGAACAGCGAGGCTGAGAATGATATGTTATAAAACGGGCAACTGAATTTGAGCAAGTATCTCTTCTAGTGATGAAATTCTTGAAATATAAATTAGCTGTTTTAAGCCCTTGGGGACCCTTTTGCTTTTTGGCTTTTCTCTGGAGGACTAAAGTTGCTGAATGACTCAATTTAAAATAAATAGGTGGTATGGGCTTACTAGCAATTTTCTTAAATAATTGGGTTGTGTTATTTTTCCTTGCAGGGTAGATTTTTTAATGTGAATCTAAATGAAGACATTTTGAGAAGAGGCCTTGGCAAAACTGTTTTTGTTAAAGGACTAAATCATGATTCTAAAATGTATTGGAAAATTCACAAGCGCTTACTTAAAGCTGAATTAACAGCCTTAAAAAAGGGAGAAGGAATATGGAAGGAAGAATATGAAAAAAAATCTTATTTGGAAAAATTCAAAGAGTCCTGGGGAGAATATTGGAAGAAAGATAGTTATTTAAAAAAAATTGGATCAGATTTCAACCTGAAAAAAGAAAGTTATTATGACAAATTTAGAAGTACTTATGAAGCATGGAAAGACAACTCCTTAATACTGAAGTTCAGAGAACTTATGAGTCGCATACACTTTCGTAGAAAAGGGTGAAATATTCCAAGAGGTCTAGAGGTGACCTACTCTGAAAACAGTAAAATATCTAACTATATGGACATATTTCATTGAGTTGAAATGGGAATTTCTCAAAATGACCAAGTTGTATTTTCATGGTATTTAAATATTTAAGAGATGATTATTATAAAGGTGACATCAGAATAATTTAAACAAAATGTGATTAATGTAATATGCTTTTAGGAAAAATTAAACACTCTATAAAAATGTACCAGGTTGGGGGATATATACATGTTGTGCTGATATTTGAAGAGATTTTAATTGTATGGGTCATTGTGTTCTTTAGTTATTTTGGGCAGCCATATTTAAGTTGTTTTTTTTAAGAGAATATTTCTTCCAGTTTTATCAACTTTGATTATTTATAATAAAGGAGCTGTTTATAACCCATGTCTGAGGCTACTCTTTTCTCTCATCTGCTTACTGTTTTTAATTTGGGGCAGTGCTACTAGAGAAGTTCATTCCATTCCTAGAAAAAAAAGAACGGCTAATTTCTACCTGTTTTTAGATGAGGAAGACAAAATCTTGAGGACAATTATGAAGGAAATAATCGTGAGGATAAAAAACAACATGCTTAGGATGGCAGCAGAAAATAGAATAGAGATGCCTTATGGCATTGCTGAACTCCTCAAGTAGCCAACCCTTGGAAGATCTTACCTCCCAACTTCTCATTGTGTGAAATAATAAATTTGTTTATTTTAATGCCAGTTTGTTAATTTAGGACTTGGTACATACTTGCTGCTAAAATCATCCTGACAGTACAAAGCTTCTTTTACAAAGCCGACAATAATCCCCAACATCCACAATGTCTGTGGACCTTGTTCTTAATGATGTGCAATACTGACAAAAGTCAGAAGCATCATCTGGTCCAAATAGTTGGCTCCTTGAGAATCAGTAATCCAGAGTGAGAGGTTAACTGCTGCTGCCTGGTTAAAATATAACAACATGGATTTCCCAACATTAATTTTTAAGTGAGGTCACATGTTTTCCAAAGATTTTCTTTGTGTGTGTGACTTGATTTCATCACATTTGAGTTAGAAAAAGATGTTATGTTACTGATTCAAGGTTCCGATGCCTGATGGTTCAAAAGGCCAATATTCAAAATGTCAGTTTGGAGTAAAGAAAGGTTTGTTAATTGAGAAGGTGCCAGCTTGAGAAGCTGGGGCCTTACAGCCTCTGCAAGTCCACTTTACAAGAGTCCAGAATTCAGGCTTCTTTTATGTGACAGGAACGGAGAACGGAGAACTGGAGGTGGGGTGGGGGGGCGGACCAAGAAGTATGTGACACCTAGGCCCCAACAGGGATCAAAGAAAGAGCATGAAATCTCTAAATCTTTTTGTTCCTGGTCTCTTTGATCCCTGCTAATCTGAGTCTGATCTTGAGGCTCCTGCAAATCTTTGCCAAAAGCTCAAGCCTCAAGCAGAATTCCCTTAATAATTAGCATATCTATAATTATGTGCAGGAACCATTCTCCTGAAGGCCATGGGAAAAGCACAGGCTAGCTAGAATTAAGGTAGAGTCAGAGAGAGCACAAGCGTTTCGGTCTGTTAGGATTACATACTAGTTTTTATTATCTGGGTCTGAAGCCTCAATAGCTCTTGGTTTTGTTTTAAAGGGATGTTTTTTATTTATGGAGAAGTTAACAGTACATTTAGATGAGTTTTGTGACAAGCTCTTGAGCCATTTGTATTTGCAGGTTGTTTCCAAGTGATGTCAGATCTCATCCTAGTTAACACTGTAATTAGTTCTGATGACCTTTACCAGCTCAGCCAGTGTACAATTGTCTTTCCAGTTAAGCCAGGTGCAGGTGAGGCGGTACAGGTCTTTAGATGATACGGTCTAACCTTTTCCTGGATGATGCAGTAAGGAACTGATTTTATGGACAAAGTGGGCAAGAAGAAAAATAGACCACTGGGACCCCTGTCATGTGCAGTCACCATTTGCTGAATATTCTTGTTCTCCACTTAAACAGTGGCATGATTAATATCTACTTGAAGGTTAGGAAGAATCCCATGGGCCAGTAGCGTTTATCTGGGCCAACAACCTCTGCTCTGTTCTTTGTCTCTGGTGCCTATTGTAGATAAGCTTGTTTGATGACAAAAGGGCAGGGTGAACTAGATACTTGCAGAGAGGCTAGATCTTTGTCACTGGAGATGTTTATGACAGGGCCATTTGAAAAAATGGATAACTTACTTTTAGGCTGAATTTCTGACTAAAGCCCAGGTTCTTTGCCTTCCTCAAATAGAGGATTTACTATTTCTTGGTCTCTCTCCTGACTTCAAAACAGAATCCATGACCACCTTTCCCCCCCTGGCCTTCTTTCCTTTGGCATTTGGGTATGTAGGCCCCATTTCCTTTTAAAATATATTTTTATGAAATGAATTTAGTTCTTACTGTTTTTCTAGAGGATTGGATTTTTACAACCCTTATCAATCTATTTTCTTCTAGGTCCATATTTCCTTTTTTAGGTTTTATTTGTTTTTCATTTCCCAATCAGACTTCTTACACATGAGATGTTGACAGCAATGCCAGCTTTATCATAATGAATGATGAATAAAACTTAGAAGGAGAGTAAAAACAATGCCCAAACACATGATCTGGCACTGTTAGGATTGGGCAGCTAAAAGCATATCCTAGCAACCAGGGGAAAACAGACAACCAGGGTCTCCTTACACTTTGCCTTCTATTTGTTTTGATTGGTTCTATCCATGAAACAGGTGTCCAAATGCTGGCTCTTCTCTGGCACATATGGTAGTTCCATGGGGGCTCTCTAGGGGTTCCCTGTCATAGTCCCCTCTCTTGGTAGAGAGTCTTACTGCTTTCTCTCCCCACTTACTTAACTCCCAGGAGAATCTAGTATAGAACCTTTTACATCTGGATCTCTACGTCTGGGGTGGCAAGGACACATGAGTTTGCTTGTGGAAGGCGACTGGACTGTAATCACTCCACTCATGGGTGTATATGTTGGGAGGAGAGGTATATTAGTAATTGGCTTCAGTCCTGCCACTGTCCATGGAGTTAGTTCAACTTACAGGAAGTTCATGTATTTTTATAGTACTAAGTGGGAATATAGGCTCTCCACCGGGTACTTCCTCTCTCTTGCTTCCCTGTTTTTGTCATGCTTCTTTCTCCTTGTCTCAGGAGAGTGAGGTGCTGGCAGGTCTAGTAGCATAGCAAATGTCAAAAGAGATCGTCACTATTTTCCCAACTTATTGACAACAGGATATATGGTGCCCTCAGTCTTGTAGAAAGGGGAGTGAAGTGCTAATGTCAAATCATCCTCCTCCCCTATGTGAAGGGGAGAGAGAAGGGATGGTTGCTGCCCCACAAACTCTTAGCTATCCAGGACCTCTTATGTCTCTTGGTTGTGAAACCTTCTAAATCAGCTTACCTTTCCCACCAGTGGGAAAGTTTGGGAAATCTGCTGCCCAAAATGTCATCTTTAAAAAACTTGACTCAAAATATTAGGGTCATTGATCCCAACAGTGAGGCTATCTCTCGCATATTCCTGATCTCTGTGGTAACTCCGAGTGTGGTAAAGATGTGAGGTGGCCCTAGCCGGGTTTTGCTCAGTGGGTAGAGTGTCGGCCTGAGGACCAAAAGGTCCGGGTTCGATTTTCCTCATCAAGGTGAGTTTGCATCTTTGACATGGGAGTTTCTCCTGGGATAACGTTACTCCATGTGCTGTCAGCAGGCGTTTTGTTGACAGAGTCTGACCCAAATCCAGTGGTTGTATGTGGCATTGATTTGGAGACAGTGGCTTTTCATAAAAAGTCAACATGGTTCAAGAAGCCAAGAAAGAGCAGCATTTCAGAAGTTCAAGGCACCAACAGAATCACCCTTGTGTAAGGCACCATTCAAAGGAACGGCATACATTGAGGAGCAGCAGCTGCTGCAGGGATAGCTGGAATGGAAATGGGATCCCTGCTCTTCTTTGTGGTGTGGGGAGGAGAAGTTTTCCTCAACCTTTTTAGGCAGGGTTCCTGGCTGGGTCTGAAAATTAAACTGACAAAGACAGATTAACAACAGAAAAACATACACATTTATTTGTGGCATGAGAGGTTCATAAGGAAATGACCCAAAGAAACAGAGCTGAGTATTTTGTGCCAGGTTTGACGGAGAGCGCAAGGCCGTGGAGGCAGATGGTAGGCTAAGGAGTAGGAGGTGATTGCAGTAACCTGGGGAAAACTTAGCAAGACCTGTTCGTTAGGATTCCTCTTGGTGTCCTTTGCCATTGGAGATAAGGGTGCTCCTTTCCTCCCAGGCACCTCTTACATGAGGGTTTTATAACCTGTTTCTGGGTGAAGGAGGAGGTCAAGCGACTTTTCTGCTCTGGCCATTTTCTCAGATTCCTTCAGCTTAAAATGTCAACTATGTTAAGATGCCATATTTCGGGGTAGTGTGTCCTGAACCCCCATCAGTGGTTTGGAACTCTTCTAATGCTGTTTCCAAAGCAGCTATTTCAATGAATGCAAATTAACAAAAAGACTGAAGAAAAGAAAAAAGCCAAGATTACAACTTAAAATGTTAATGAAAGGTTACAGTGGGTGGTGCCTGGGCGGGCTAAATAGCCATCTCAGACAGTGATGAAAGAAAATGGAATTTATTTAAGGAAAAGGGCATGGGAGATGGGGGTACCTATAGGGAAGGGCTACACCGATAAAATGGGGCTTTGGAGACAGGTTCAGGGGTAAGCCTGAGACGAACTACCGCTGCCCATTGCTCCCCTGGTTGAAGGTCTCATGGGGTCCCTTAGAGGTTAGGGACTACGTGCCTATGGGGGTAGGAGAGAAGGAAGGGATGGCATGGGTGTGCTCCTTGCAGGGAGAGCACACATTGGGTCCTTTGTCCTGATTGTATTTACCTCTTTTTTGCAGGTGGAAATCTTAGAGGACCTCTTAGGGGAGGGTCTTAATAGAATATTCATCAGCTCTACAGGTGTGCTCTTTCAGGGTCATGGTCTCCACTGATTGGTCGGTGTCATTAGTCAATCCAGCTGGTCCTGAGGCAACCATGGTGCCACTTGTCTGGTTTTGCTGCTTTTCTGGGCCTGGAGCTGAACTACAACTGAGGCCTAGATGTTATCTCTAGGGAGGAAAAGGTCAGGGGGTCTACACCACCTGACCTGAGATGTGAAAGATCTGGTGTCCAAACCGCATGACCACAGATATGCTAAGGGATGACAGGTTACCCTGGGAGTGAGGTTCTTGTTTTCTCAGTTTTGCTTCTTGCTCGGCATCTGGAGCTTTCTGCCCTGGTGAGTTTCTATACCTCCTAGACCATCATCCTTGCTCTGAGCGTCTAACAGTTAAGGATGTGAATAGCAAAAGACTTTCTAAATGAATCAACTATACTTCTATTTCAAGATGGCCATTGAGCTTATTCACCTAACTTCCATTCAAAATATCAAAATATCACATCAAAATATTAAACAAATGTTAAAATACAAAAAAAGGCCGAGCCGGTTTGGCTCAGTGGATAGAGCGTTGACCTGCGGACTCAAGGGTCCCGGGTTCGATTCCGGTTGGGGGCATGTGCCTTGGTTGCGGGCACATCCCCAGTGGGGGGTGTGCAGGAGGCAGCTAATCGATGTTTCTCTCTCATTGATGTTTCTAGCTCTCTATCCCTCTCCTTTCTTCTCTGTAAAAATCAATAAAATATATTAAAAAAAATACAAAAAAAGATGTCAATGATGGAAAACAGGGAATGATGCCTTTAATTAGCTAGATATTTGGAAGTTTTGCAACCTATTATAAAATTGAATTAGATTGAGGTTTCAGTATTCTTTGAAAGGAGGCAGAGTTCATATAGTTAGTAAGTTCATGAGCTAGTTTGGGATCATTGAGTGATCAGAATTCCTTCTGGCCATGCCCAGAGGTAGTTCCTTATGATCTGGAAGCCTAAGGTCAAATGTCGATGCACCCAATATATAATATGGAGGAAAATAGGATGTCAGTAGTTCATAGCATATGTCTTACCCTGCTGGGTGGGGATAATGATGACTCCCAGTCCTGCTGAGTGTAAATTTCTTGGTTAGTCGGTCTGGGTGTCCCTGCTCTGCTCCCTGAAGATGAGCTATCCTCATCTGAGTTATCCTCCATAGTCTCTTCAAAAGTAATCCTTGGGGGAAGATCTACTCTTTGAGGGCGGGACAACTTTAGAAACCCCTTTCTGTTGATGTGGGTTCATGGCCAAAGTGTTGAGCAATCACAGGCCTTACCCCCACCCCCACCTGCACCCCCAGAGATTTAATCCTGTATGGCTTTGAGATCTAGCAATTTACTGGGGAAAAGGTGTGCAGTTGGGGTCCTGCTGACCACACTTGTTTGTGTTCTGATCTTTATATTCAGAATGTTTTGCTTTTTTTACATTTTTAAAGGACATATCTGAGCAGTGTTTTTCAACGGTAGGCCGTGAACTATTAGTGAGATGTGGAATCAATGAAATGGGTTGCCACCAGCATTTAAAAAAGAAAAAAGATCAGATTAAAATATATCATGGGCATTGCAAATAGAAAAGACAGGCATTGTTTTGTTAATTTTTTGTTGTAATTATATTTATATACTAGAGGCCCGTTGCAGGAAGATTCCTGCAAGAATAGGGCTTCCAGTGGCTGGAGCCAAGCAGAGAGGGGAGCGAAACCAGCTGAGGCAGGCTTCGCTCCCACTCAGAGCTGCTCCTGCTGGGTTTCCCCTCCCACTCCCAGGCGCTGTGGCAGGTTTCCTCTCCAGCTCCCAGGCGCTGTGGCGGGTTTCCCCTCCCTCTCCCAGGCGCTGTGGCGGGTTTCCTCTCCAGCTCCCAGGCGCTGTGGCGGGTTTCCTCTCCCACTTCCACGCGCTGTGGCGGG
>NW_006295187.1:384191-387379 GCF_000327345.1 Myotis davidii | reverse complement strand
TTGTCAACTGCTGAAAGCAGATTTCTGGCCTTTGTTTACCCTTCTCTATTTGAAACAATGTTGCGGTCCTGCTGGCTGAAGCCCCCGGTTTTGTTTAGCTTCTATATGTGTTACAATGTTGTTTAGAGTGCAGCAGAGAGGCCGGCAAGGCAGGCGGGGAACCTTGGCGTCCTCCGTCATTGAAGCAAGCAAGCCTCCCTGTTCGCATCAGCTGCCTGGCTGCCTGCCGCCATCTTGGCTGCCAGTTAATTTGCATATCTCGCTGATTAGCCAATGAAAAGGGTATCAGTCATACGCCAATTACCATTTTTGTCTTTTATTAGATAGGATATATTTTTTCCCTGTAATTATATTTTAATGTGTGTACTATAAAAACATATGAGTCACTGGAAAATCACTAAATAAGAACTCATTTTCTAGCACAGTCTTTTGAAGAAACCCAAAGAATAGATTTTGATAACTAAAGTGAGGACAACAAGTAATTCAGACAGTAATGAAGTTTTTTAAAAATGGAGATATTAGGATAATTGTTTCTATTGTCTGTTTTATTTATCAAAACACAGTTTTGCCGAAACCGGTTTGGCTCGGTGGATGGAGCTTCGGCCTGCGGACTGAAGGGTCCCAGGTTTGATTCCGGTCGGGGGCATGTGCCTGGGTTGCGGGCACGTCCCCAGTGGGAGATGTGCAGGAGGCGGCTGATCGATTTTCTCTTTCCATCGATGTTTCTGACTCTCTATCTCTCTCCCTTCCTCTCTGTAAAAAGTCAATAAAATATATTTTTAAAAAATATATATATCCAGACCCCTGGCCAGGTTAGAGCGTTGGCCCACACACTGAAGGGTTGCGGGTTCGATTCCCAGTCAACAACTTTTTTACACAGCTTATAGGTGATTTAGTAATGAAATTGAGTAGTAGCGCCCTCTTCTGTTCTTCCACAACACCGTGCACATACCTAGTTTAGCACTTGTCACATCAATAAAATATATTCCATTTTCTATTCATCTGCCCATTTTCTATTCATCTGTCTTCCCTATTCTCCAAGGTATACCATACCTTGTTAAATTTTGGATGATTTCTGCTTCTACCACAGCATTCAGCCCAGTTTCTTGCTCACTGGAAATTATATTTGCCTGTACATCTTATCCTGACCTACACCATGAAGATAAATTTGTCTTAACTGTTCTGAAAGAACATTTTTTTTAAATTGTCAAACTTTAAAAATGATATTTATTTTGGGAAAATAAAGCCCCTAAAGCATATTTAGTTTAAATACACACACACACACACACACACACACACACACACACGTAACAAAAACTAACACAGCTTTTTAAATGCAGTTTTTCCTTTTACTATGTTTGTGTGGAAAAACTTAACCATTTGTTTTCTGGTTTTTTAAAAAAACACAGATGTTGGGAATAGAGAGTGCATACCCCATTAAGATTCCAAATAGTACAGAAACAGAAGGATTTTCCTTATGATGTAATCCCCATCCCCCATCAGCTTTCAAAGCGTTAGGATTTACATTCTGTCTTATCAGTTTTTTCTTTTTAAAAAAATACATTTTTATTTATTTCAGAGAGGAAGGAAGAGGGAGAGAGACATAGGAACATCAGTGATAAGAGAGAATCATTGATTTGCTGCCTCCTGCATGCCCCCTTGACCAGAACTGAACCTGGGACCCTTCAGTCTGCAGGCTGACGCCCTATCCACTAAGGTAAACTGGCTAGGGCTCTTTCTTCTCTTTGTCTCTGCAATACAACTTACTCATTTCTCCAAACTTTTGTTCAATGTCTACAAAAAAGATTGTTGTATTAGAATACTGGTCTGCAATTAGATAGATTATGAAGACACTTTTTAAAAAAAATTATATGGGATTCTGCAGGATTTTTTTTAAATTGGTATTTCTTTTAGAGAGAGGAAGGGAGGGAAAGATCAAGTGAGAGAGAAACATTGATCGGTTGCCTCCCACACACACCCCCACCTGGGACTGCCCGGGAATCGAACCCACCACCTTCTCTTGTACTGGATGACACTCCAACCAACGGAGCCACACCCGGTGAGGGCAGGAATTTTTAATGGTAGTATAGGAAGGGGAACCCAGTCTATAGCATAATGGAAGTATGTCATTTCAGAGCTTCAATACTGCTTCCTAGGGCAAAGTATGGACTTCAGTTAGTTGTTGGTCCTGCCCAGCAGGCTCTGACCATCCTGAAAGCTGTAGATATTGGCTCTGTGGGAGGTCTTTCTGGAAAGGAGCCTCACAGAGCTGAGCTGTGAAGCTCGAAGGAAGAAGGAAAAGGGGCTCCGTCCTGGGGCACTATTGTTTCCTCTAAAACACTTCATCCCCAACCCTCCAAGCCCCCAGCAGGAAAAACAATGAAGCAAGTTGGAGAAAAATAGAAAGAGGGGAAATTTCCCTTTAATTAGCATATTTTCTGCCTTTTAAAAGGTATTCATTCTATGCTGGGAACTGCAAATCTCTTGAGAAGCATAACTGGGGTCTAAGAAAACCGTAGTTGAATTGAAGAACTTAACCTATGTGGGCACAACACTGCTATTTTATCTCTGTCCAGCGTTCACAGGGTGAATTATTTTGCCAAAGTTTTAAAGTCGAGTTTAGAATTCTGATACCTAGCCCAAACTCATTCCTCATCTTGACAATTTAATCTATATATTTTTTCCTTATTTGTAAGGTGAAAAAGTGCATTTGCCTGTAACATTTGGCATTGCCATATAAAAGGGGAGAGATTATGTAGGCTTGTTATAGAAAAAAGTATGAATAGCACAGTTAAACATGGATCATGTAAAAATGTTATTGTCTATTGGTAAGGGGTTTAGCCTTAAATTTTTTTCCTCCATAGGCAAAATACATTTCGGTGTTTAGAGTTTCTTTTAGCCTGTAAATCCTTTAAATAGATTGACAATAACTAAAAATAATTGACATTTTTAGAAGCTCAGTTGTACTAGGCATTTTGTGAAGAGCTTCACATGTATTGGTCCTATTTAGTTAGAAGATAACACAGGAAGGATTTGTTCCCCATGGGAGGGTAGGAAGGGACTCTGGCAGATAAAAAGAGCAGGTGTTCCTACAGTACCCCCTCCTGAATCGGCCACCTAAGAAAGACATAAACACCTTTGTACAGATTCATATGTATATGACGGCGATTTCTTTTTCTTTAAGAAGA
>NW_006295187.1:379231-384147 GCF_000327345.1 Myotis davidii | reverse complement strand
GGGGGGGGGGGGGTGGCAGTTGGGGGTGGCCCCTTGTTTTGTTCTGTGCTTTCTGTTTTTCACAGAAATTTTCATATGTACACAAAAGTAGAATCATCATGAAGCACTATATATTAGTCACAAGTTTCAAAAATTATGAATATTTTGACAATCTTTTATATATTCAGGAATGTGGAGAATTCACTGCAATGCTTAAATGCATAAATTAACACGTTGCAGTGCGATGGTCTCGGTTATGGAAGAAATGCACACCTCTAGAACAGTGGTTCTCAACCTTCCTAATGCCGTGACCGTTTAATGCAGTTCCTCATGTTGTGGTGACCCCCAACCATAAAATTATTTTCGTTGCTACTTCATAGCTGTAATTTTACTACCGTTATGAATCATAATGTAAATATCTGATATGCAGGATGTATTTTCATTGTTACAAATTGAACATAATTAAAGCATAGTGATTAATCACAAAAACAATATGCAATTATAGATGTGTTTTCTGATGGTCTTAGGCGACCCCTGTGAAAGGGTTGCTCGACCCCCAAAGGGGTCGTGACCCACAGGTTGAGAACCTCTGCTGTAGAGGAAGCACACATGTAATAGGAGAGAAGAAGGTCAAGACATTGAGAAAAGCAGTGAGAGAAAGAATAGAAGCAAAAGTAAGAATGAATGCGAGAGATGAATGATTCTGAATTCCTGGATCCAGTCATTCCTGAAGCCCTTACCCTTTTCCCCTGTCTTAAGGCGAGAGTGAGTACATTGGCTTTCCCCCTCAAGCTAGTCTGAAATGGGGTTTTCTTATTTGTATCCAAAAGTCTTGAACAATATGGGGAGTAAGGCTTTAAAGATAGCTACTGCTTTGTTCTCCAGTACTGTCGACTCTGGCTAAGACTTATAATCTAGAGCAGTGCCTGGTACATGGCAAGTACTCAACAAAAATGTGTTGAAAGAGGGATGCCTCCTCCTTGATAATCGTTAAGCTCTGATTATTCTCTTGACTTCTTGAGGCATTGACTGAAATAGATAATATTCCTCTCCTTCACTCATGGATGTGACTCAAAGATTACTGCTGGTTAAATCTGAGTATCTTAAATATGGCTTTTTTTTTTTCAATTGAAAGCATCATTTTTGTACAGCTAGAAAAATCTGCTTCCAACACAGATTCCCAGTAGAGTTTTCTAACAAACCCCTGATGATATGCAGCACAGCGAGCCCAACCACAGGGTACATCCATCATCTTACCATGTGCCAGGCAGCTTTTACAGGATTTTCTGTGATCCTGGTGTCAGCACACACTCTGTGTCAAGGCAGAGGTGATAGGTAGAAATCTGGCAGCTCTTTAGCAAGGAGGCCAGGCAGGGCTGTGCCAGTATAATTAATGAGAGTCATCGCTCTGGAAGCTAGAGGAGGGTGGGGGTTGGGAAGGATGTCTTTCACCACCAGTCAATGGGATGTAAGAAAAATCGGTGCTTTCACAGCCCTTTTACTGCTGGGAGGAGGTTAAGTCAAAGGACCGCGGTCAGGGGCTCTGTGTAACTCACTGCACGGACGTAGGTCCCCTGAATGGGGAAGCTAGGAGGATTCAACTCCAGATTTTTCAGCAGGGCTGGTTTCAACCTTGAATTGAGCTACTAGTAAGAATCCTTTACACTTGGAAAATCCTTACTAAAAGATTAGGACTTACAGGACCAAGAGAGCATTCAAAAAAGGTACTTTATTATCATAGAGGACATATAGCTCAAAGATGTGGTAACCTAGATCCCATTCTCCCCAATTCTTCCCGTAGCCAGTGAAGTAAAGGGGTATTGTGTGTTTTCTTCTTCTATTGACTTTTTGGTAACCATGGGAGGGCTCGGGCAACCTACAGAGGCTGTTTACTAACCACTGTCTAATCCCTTTGTTATTATTTCCTCTGATTGTCACGGCAGGGAAACGTAGTTCTGTCCTGTTCCAAAAACTTATCAACGTAAGGACATTTTAGTTTTAGTTAAATTTTCTCTGGTTAATGGTATGAAAAGAGGACTCAGAGGGAAAAGTTACATTAAAAGGTTTATGGAGAGCGGGGGATGGGAGCGGACTGGAAGGGATTAATGAGGAAAAAAAGAGGACCATGTAATACCTTCAACAATAAAGATTTTCTTTTTAAAAAGATTGATGGACATATACACAAAGGTGTATGTCCTAAACACGGAAGACCAAGCTTTAGTATGACTCACACTCTTTACGCTAACAACACCAACTTCAGATTGGTCGCTTTGGGGGAGGAAGAGGAGATGTGGTTTTAGCCCTAGTTGTGATATTTTATTTAAAAAAGGGGTAGGGGGAGCAAGAGTATTACATGGATGTTTGTCTTGTTTTTTATAGGTTTAAAATATTGCATAATTAAACAATTTTAAAGTTCACACAATTATGGGCATTAAAACTGTCAAAATACAGAATGCACTTCAAACAAGTGCTCTCGGTATGAACTTTATGTGTGAGTTTATTTCAGCACGTGCATCTGTGGCTGGTTCTCAGACATGAGAAAGACACCTAGTTGTGTGAGGGGTTGTCTTGGTATCTTTCTCTCTGCCTTTTCTTTTTTGCCTTCCTATTTACCACGGAGATTGCAAGCAAAACAAATCTCAAAAAAAAAAAAAAGCAAGAAAACAATTTGGGGGAAGAAAGATTGTCCGTTTAATTTCTGATAAATTGGGAATTTGTGTGGGTATTTTTTTAAAAAAAGTAAATTTGGGGAGGTTTCTTTCTATGGAGCCCAAAGACCTTTTATGTCTTTTTCCAAACTGATTTCTTCCTGGTACCCTACTCGAGCAGGAAGAAATTCAAGAGACTATTCTGATGGCTTTTCCTTTTTTTTCTGAGAACCCAGGATTGCTTTCAGGATAAAGTTTCTTCTTGCCCATGGTGCTTTGCTGTGACATTGTAATTGCCTCTGTTGAATTGAATAATACAAATGGGTTGTTTCTATGGTATCGGCTAAGTGGGATGAAAAGGTGAAACCCTAGATCTGTCGCTAAGAGGTCACGGTGCTACCCCCCAGCCCCCCACTAAGTGTCCGTCAAAGTGGACGGGCAGCCAGGCGGCTCTTCAGGCACTGGCACTCATTTGAAACTTCCTGAGCAAATTCACGCATGAAACAGAAAATGACTTTAGCTTATGTTGTCACAAAGTCCAGAAAACCCCTGCCAACCTCATCCTGCCAGCTTTTCTAGGACCTTCTTATTGGTGGAGAATTTTGAACTGAAGGTGAGTGCGGAGCAGTGTCTCCAAGTGCCTCCCAGGCAGGCTTTGAACTAACAATAGGGCAGGTTGAATGAAGGCTGATAAATGCAAATCCTGGAACGCCGACGCCGGATCACACCGCGGCCGCCGAGGCCAGCGGCTGTCAGCCTGCCAGCAGCCGCGCCACCCCGCTCACTCGCCGCGCCGGTGCGCTCCGTGCACTTCCTCGTTTCATCACCCTTTGAGTGCCTACTGTGTGCACGCTTCCCTCCTCCAGGCCACGCTGTAACTCACCGCAGACTGGCGGTTTGAGTCCGCCAGCCAACGGATCTGATTGAATAACTGGCCTGTTAACGCTTCAGGGAAGCATTCGGAAGCAGAGGTACAAATAAAACGTACTCTGTACTCTCTTCCTCAGTCTTCGCTGCACTTGACTCAAAGCAGATCTCCTTGGTTATAACGCCATAAAAGATGCTATTTTCCTAGAATGGCAGAAAACAGGAGAGGCGATAAGAGGCGTTTCGGGATTCTCTTTAAGATGTGGTCCTGACATTGGTTTACTTTGGTGCAAACTGCAGCTTCCAGTCCCTGCACCCTCACCTCCAGTATCGTTTCGCCAAACTCCTTTACCCTGCCACCCCCGAACACATCCCTGAACCGAATACCAAGGGGGTGTCGTGGATTTGGGAGCCTTTGAAACTTTAGAGGAAAAGACTTCATTCCCAGTACTGCTGGCTTTTGCCTGCCGGGAACCCCGCCAGGGGGTGCCGGCCCAGGGGTCAAGGTCCTGCCCTCGGCCCCTACACCCAGCAGGCTGAGTCCTTGGAGGCAGCGGGAGCTCCAGTCCACTCCCCCGAGCTCCAGTTCCTGATTTCCGCGGGAGCTGCGGGCGGAGGGAGGGGGCTGCAGAGTGAGCGTGAGGATTTGAATGAGAAAGCAGGTTGTGTGGCCCCGCGCCCCGCTCGTCCCAGCCTGGCCCGGCTCGCTGGGGAGGAGGGGTTTTCTGACTGGTGCTTCGTCCCTTTTGGGGGGCTTTCCAGACCCTTGACAGGGTTTCGGAGTTGGAGCCACAGGAGTCGGTAACTCATCACCCCAGCACTTTGGAGGTGGCTCCTGTGCCGAGGACCCCGAAGAATCCTTCCTCTGCCGAACCCTCAAAGTTGAGCAGGTCAGTGCCTTTTGGGGGAAACGAGAAAGAAAAGAGGGGACTGGTTCCGCCAGCCCAGGTGTGCAAGGGAGCAGGTGGCCGAGCTCCTCTCTGCAGTCCGGGCCGGGACACGCTCTTTGATTGTGTGTGCGTTGTGCGTGGGGACCCCGCAAGCCTCTGTGCGGAGACCTGGACCCCGGCTGGTCTTGGGGTCCCATCTTTCAGAAGGACGTGGGTGTTTGGGCGCACGCAAGAACTTAATTCTCGGGTCTCTTGCGGTGGTGGGTGGGGTCTCGCCGGGGGGGAAGGTAACACATACTGGTACTTGCTGGATGCTTCATCTCCCCGCCACGCCACGCGGGAGCGTGGGGACCCGCGGAGAGAGCAGGCTCGCGTTTCCCAGCAAGGCGAGTGCGGTGCGGGGAAGCCTGAGGGAGTCTCACGGTCCTTCCTGAGCTCGCTGACCTCTGGCAGGACCCTTTCGGAGCAGACCGGGTGCTCTCCGTGCGGGGAGGATTTGCTCCGTTGCCTTTTCCTGGAATCCTAGGGGCAC
>NW_006295187.1:371427-379174 GCF_000327345.1 Myotis davidii | reverse complement strand
CGGCGGCCACGCTCTGCGCCTGCGCGGGGTTCCCATGGCGACGGGGCCGCGAGTCCGAGACGCCACCCTGCGCGCCCCGAAGTCCTGATCCCCGGGGAGCGTCTGTGCCTCCCTGTCCCCCTCCCCTCAGGACCTTTTCTTTGTTGTTTGTATCGTGGAATCAGTTTATGATCTCATTCGGACCCTAGGAATTCAGCGTTAGAACAATCACCAACTCAATGGAAAACTAAGACACCCCCACACCCTCCCGCGTGCCGACATGACCACTGTGATCATAGACGGAAGAAAATGGTGAGAAATTGCTAATGAGGACAGTAATTGAGACTTTTCTCCCCTCCTTCTTCTAGCCCAGGAAAGTGGAGACGAATAAAATATAGTTACTTCCTGGTTAGGCATTTCAAAAAAATACCAGGTGCTTGTCTGACGGGGACAGCGCTGAGCCTCCTGTCCGCGAGGTGGAGAGCAGGGCGTGTGCCACCCGCAGCACCTGTGTCTCCTCCTGGCCTGTCGGTGAGAACGCGCTGCGCTCCAAAACGGACCAAAGAAAACGCCAGTGAGGAGAGACAAAGACGGTCTCCCGAGCGGTGATTGTTTTTCCAGTAGCTCTGGCGTTTTGGCCGTTTCTGGCGTTAATCTTAGGAATGATCTGCAGGGAATGTTTCAAAAAGCCTTGAGCAAGCCAGTCAGATTTCTCAAGACTTCTGTGAAGAGAGTCATTTTTCTTTTCTTAAACTTGTGAGTCTTGACAGCTCCGTCCCCCTTTTTAAAACTCCCGTTTGTTTACACACAGGCTAGCATTTGGCAAGGGTAGACGTCTTAAGGAGTATGCAGGAGCTGTAGCTTCCCAGTGCTCATTTTTCTCAGGTTGCAACAGTATTTGGCAGTAGGATTGATATACTTAGCGGCTTATATTAAATAAACATTGGTTAGAATGAATGTAAAATGGGAGTTCTCTTCCGTGGGTAAAGGGTGGCATAAAAATACCTCAGATGAAGTAATAGCGCTGTGTCCTGCTTTTAAGTAATTTGCCTTCAAGGCTATTCATGGGAGGAGTTTTCAGAGAATATCCTTCCACCATCAGCAAATGAAGTCAATATTACTTTTCAGATGATTAGCAAATAACACGTTACCTCTCCCATCCCATTCATTATAAATGCCTGTACATTGTGCACTCTATCTAGATCAAATGCTTAAAAATGTTTCATTAAGTCCTCCCCCCCTTTTCTCACAGTTAAAAAAAAAAAAAAGAAAAACTCCTCATTTTCAGGTTCAGATACTGTGTGACCCTATTTGATGGCTTGTAACGGGCTCCAATTCCCTAATTCTCAGTGACATGTGTTTCTGCTGGCTTCAGGAGGTACACTGCAGTTTAGCAGATCATGGATAATGAGATTGGGAGTGCTTGGGGGGAGGCTGGGCAGAGGTGGTGGGAATGAGACAAAGGGAGTGAAGGCTGATGGGTAGAGCCAGGATTTATAGCTGCACCGGATCCTTCATAAAAGCAGTTGAAGGTACTGCTTCTGTTTGATACATCTTCCCACATCATCACCAGCAGTTCAATTTATTTTTAGAATCAGTTTTCTAAAGGAGTATAAGGATGGAATTATAAAAATAGAATATGATAAAGGTGCTTCATGTGAAGGTGCCAAAATATACTGTGAAAACTCTTAATTAAATGTTTTCTACTTAGCTTCTTCATTTAGTCCACACATATTTATTGAAAACTAATTACACATAAGGCAAGAGAAATCAATCTAGGTCCCTGCCCTCAGTGAACTAAGTAAGAGCTGTGAGTTCTGAAATAATTCTAATGCTTTTCAGGTTTTTCAGGGTAAAGATGCTTCCTATGTTTTGTTCTCTTAAGGAGAACAGTTTATGTAGTGCTGAGCAATCAGGTTTCTAGATTCAGAGACAAGTGCTTAAACTTTGGTTAGAAAAAAATGCTGAATGTTGTTTTTGAGCATTTTAGATTAAGAGTCTATATTTGTGGCAGAAAGCATTGTGGGCACCTATCTGCTTACAGTTTTGGAGTACAGACACAGCCCTAAAACCTAGTCTTGGCAAGTGTAGCTCTTGAGTTTGAGAGGAACAGAGGCACCCTGTAATTCTTGGGTTTCTTAGATGAAGATAAGGTGAGTGATTCAGTAGTCCTTTGTTCTGGCTCCCTGTTTCATGGCATAATAAACCTCCTGCAGCTCCCTTCTAAGAATAGTGTTGGCCTGCATGCTTGAAGGATCATGACTATTATTTCTCTGAAAATAAGGCAAACCACCCCCACCCCCCAAAATGGTGGGGGTGGGGGGCGGGAGATAAAATTATGGTAGATGGATAAAAGGAATACAATAGGGCACTGAAACATTTTAATTTTTGAGCTGGAGTAATTTCTAGGCATTTCTAGTGAGTTTAGACTATAAAAATCCATGATAGCCACGACAAACCTGGCCTACTATTGACCAAAGTTGATAAATGTTTTCCTCTTACCATTCGTCGGACAGGGAAGGGTAGGGAGCCTACACCACCTCATGAGTCAACAACGATCAGCTCAGAGAAGCTTGCTGAAGAGCACCCCCATTTGGTTATTGCTCTTTGTCTAGGAAAATCAGACTCCGCTGTGATTGTGGACCAAGTGGTGCAGAACTCATTAGTTTCAACAATGCCTCCTCTGCCTGGGAAGCATGCTCCCTCTTCTCCCTCACAGGGGCTCATTCCAGGCTGGCTCTGCTCACAAGGAAAATCATTTAGACACAGTTCAGTGGACACTCACTCACATCTCTTTGACACCCGTGACCATTTTTGTTTAAGGAGAAATCCAGCACTGCTGTGGGAGGGTGTGCCAAATTAGAAGTGCATTTTAAGAACCCTGTGAAGAAGTTTACACAGCTTTATGTTGTTATCCTCAAGGTCGCTGTCTTCTGTGCTTCAAAGTAAGAGGGCAGGATGGATGCAGAAGGGACAACTGAGAAAACTTTTAGAGCAAAGTTAAAAACATTCCCACCAACTCTGCATGTTGGATGTACTAAAGTACCTACCTACCTGTGCCTCTTTATTGTCATCAAATTACAGAAAAAGATACCAAGGTAGATACCATGTTTGTTGTATAAATCAGGAAACCCCGGTCCAAGGTTGCTAAATGATTTTCTCAACGTCACACAGCCAATAAATGGCAGAACTGGGATGAAAATGCCAGGGTTTTGATTTTTAATAATCCCAGGAAGTCTGGGGTGGGCAGATAGGAAATCCTTGCTCTACATTTGGTATTTGCAACTATATGAAATTGCTGTCGTTGTAGATATAAAATGGTCAAGCATCAGCAATATTCTGTGATTTAATCTAGTTTCATTGGGTGGAATTGGCCGTGGACACCTTTTGATTATACATTTTGTTATAAGCATGTATGTATCATGAGAATGTACATGGTGCACATGCATAATACAAAAAGTCTTTTTCAGTATCTATCTTGGCCTGAGGGATCCTGGCATGATTAGATTTAATACAAGGGGTAACAGTTTTTCTGGTTATTTATTGTCCAGTAAATATCTTAGCCAAGAGGTTCTGGAAGAAAAGAAGGAAATGAGCATTAATGTATTCCAAACCTGTGCCTGGGCATTTGCTTTGTGTCATTTTAAAACTCGTAATAATTGAGAGATGGAGAAATTATTATCCCATATTACTGATGAGGCTCAGAGACGTTAGTTTCTTGCCCAAGATCCGAGTGAGCGTGGAACAGACTTGGAATTTGAACCCAGGTCTGCCTGCCTCTATGCTGTATCACGTCACCTTGCCAATCAGAAAAGCAAGACTATATTTGTGAAAAATATTGAGTGATTTTCTTTTCAAATTTACCATTCCATCCAAAGTACAGACAGGTAGAACTGTTTCTGACCAGCTTTCTGGTGAGTGGAGGAGCTGTGTTTCCTATTTGGAGGTTAGGAGGTTATAAATTCAGGCCCGGCTCCAGAAAAACATTCAAGACTTTGTTTATAAACTATGTTGGCTATTTGTTTAGAAGTGAGTGGTGTTTAGGTACTCCTCTGCGGATGCTTTTCCACATCAAAGTAGCCCACCCTTCTCTTCTAAATTGTCAAATTGCGGTGGGTCTAGGAGAGCCCCTCATCGTTTTAATGTGTTTCCTGGCACCCCAAGACTTAAATATTGGTTTTCTCTTCTATAAACTTTGCTCACTTATTTTTCTTGGGATAGTATTTGAGAGACTTAGTGCTGGATAGAACCAGATGGTGTCTTCCTGTAATGTTTTCAATTTGGAGATTAGAATCACCTTGGACAGTTGCTGAAAACTTCTAAACTTATTGCCAGAAGCTGGAGTTTTGGAGCCTTTAAAACTGCTCTGCTGGGGTGTTGGGAAATGGAAATTGGACCGTCCTGAGATTTGCAGTATTTTCGAGCCCGTTTACCCAGGAAGAAACTGAAGCCAGGGAATGTCCACACTCACACAGCTGAGTTGGGACTTGAACCTTGACATTGCCGGTAGATGCCGGGCCTAGTGTTCTTGGTAGCACCCCACAACTTGAAAGCACGCTGGAACTCCGCTTTGCAATTCAGCCAGGAATTCAGATAGAGCACAGAACCCCGGAAGGGTCTCTGGGTTTCCCTCTTCATGAGTTTGTTTTCTGTAGCTTATCCCAGCAGCAGCCTCTTTTCTCTGTGGCTGGTTCTGAATTTTAGCCAAGGGCTTACAAAGCTGTCTGGCCATTCAGGTGCCCAAGCTTTACCTGTTAAATTGCCACTGGAAGGCAGAAGGATCTAGTTTAATGCTAGCATAGGTGGGTTACTCATTAACTGATCTGAGGCAATCATGGTTTCTCTTTCATCTGCCTTCACTTCCTTGTTGCTAGTCACAAGAGCCAAACATTTGAATTCAGCTTCCCACTTCGCTCTTCTCTCCCTCTTCAGTTTCATTGAAGGGGCCTCTGGACTTCAGAATAGGTCTCCATGGAGTCCCAATGGAACCCCTGCAAAAGTACCCCTGGTGGGAACGTTGAAGGGGTCACAATTCTGGACCAGGAGTGAAGTGAGTTGATTTGCTGTGCCATCATATGGAATTCAGTTCTCTAGACCTCCTATTTCTTTTTGACAAACAATTCTTTCTTAACTTTGAGTGATATGGGAGTGATTGAAAATAAATTAATTTTTTGGAAAGAGATTTCTTTGTCGAAGAGAGTAAGGTGCTCATCTAAGAAGTTAGGATGATGTAAAGACCCTTTTGATTTTCATTTTAACTTAAAGACTATTGATTCCATATAACCACTTGTGTAAAAGAGAAAAGGCAGGGTTGAGAAAAAAAGGGAGGGTTTCTTTATGCATATAAAACATCTCTGGGAGGACACACAAGAAACTAATAATGTTGGTTGCTGGGAGACAGGTACCTATTCGTAGTACAGTATATGCTATTCATTGTATATAGTTTGTTTCTTTTGACTTTTGAAATTTCACCTTAATAAATAAAGTTAAAATTAAAAAAAACTTGGGTTTCAATAATAAATAAGTAACCACCTCATGGCTCCTAAGTAGTAGAAATAGGAGACTGGGAAGCAATTTTAAAGAAAAGGAAAGCAATTATCTTTCTTATTTATCTCTCTAAGTCTCACCAAAGTTCACATTCAGTAATTTTTTTTTCCACATTTAGTAACTTTTAAAAGCAGTATTCTTTATGCTTTTCTGGATTTTGATAACAGGCCTTTTTTATTTTTTATTTTTCAGTTTTCTTTCCTCTCATAAAGCATCAGTTATTGGCTGCAGCCAGACTCAGTGGGCCAATGGGAATCAGACTTGTCCCACTCCTGAGCTACTAACCCTATTTTATGCTGGCAGTGTATTTGTTTATAAAAGAATGAGACTAGAAACTTCTTCTACCCCCTCTGCAGTCCCCCCACCCTTCAGAGAAATCTCTGTAATGTGATTATTCTTTTATTTTTCTGAGCAATTCTGAATGTGAATGTCAGAAAACTGACATTTTGTCTTCTCAAATTGAAAAAGAAGAAGAAGAAGAAAAAAGAAACTTGTATACAAATGTTTTATTCTGAACCATGGCTTTTCTTGTTTTAAATAGGTTGTGAATGGAAAGTATTTTTCTGTTTACTGGGTAAATGATTAAAATGCGATCTTAGAAAAGAGTAAACACAAATGGTGTACCAACTTCTTTTTCACTTGTCAAAAGAGAAAAGTGAAGTCTATTATTTAATGTCCAAGTTTCAGTCAAAAGCAAAAACTCAAGTCAGGGCCAGTTCTCAGTACATTCTTGAAAATTTCTTATCTAAAACTGGGTGAAATAAAAAAACCCCAACAACACACATCTATTTTCCTCCCAGAATTGTTCTTACTGCTGTTACTTTTTATTTGTTAGAAAAGAATAATTGAATAACTGCTTAAAAGGGCATTTAGTGAATATTCTCTCTCACACTTCTGTTTTTCAGCCAGTCAGTTCTTTCTCTTAGAGACCAACAGTGTTATTCTTTATGTATTTTTTTAAAAAAAAGATATTATATATGTATGCTTTTTTCCTCCTTTTAAAAATCAGATAGTAGTATAGCACATGATTCTGTATTTTTTCTTATAATAATGTATCTTGTGTATGATTTCATATCAGCATAGAGCTCCTTAATTCTTTTTTTTTAAATATATATTTTATTGATTTTTTACAGAGAGGAAGGGAGAGGGATAGAGAGTGAGAAACATCGATCAGCCGCCTCCTGCACACCCCCCACTGGGGATGTGCCCACAACCAAGGTACATGCCCTTGACCGGAATCGAACCTGGGACCCTTGAGTCCTCAGGCCGATGCTCTCTCCACTGAGCCAAACCGGCCAGGGCTCCTTAATTCTTTTTAAAAAAACTTTTTAAAGAAAGCAGTTTTAGGTTCACAGCAAAATCGAGGGACGGTGCAGAAATTTCCCATGTATCCTCTGCCACCACACATGCATTGCCTCCCCATTATCAGTGTCCTCTGCCAGAGTTAAAATTTGTTACAATTGATTGGTATTGTACACTCTGTGGGATTGGGCACATGTATAATGAAATGTACCCATCATTATGGGATTGTACAGAGTTTTTCCAGTGCCCTAAAAGTTCTGTGCTCTGCCTATTCATCCCTCTCCACCCTTCAACCCCGGCAACCGCTGGGGTTGTCTCCATAGTTTTGCCTTTTCCAGAATGTCATACAGTTGGAATCACACAGTATATCACTTTTTCAGATTGGCTTTTTGCACTTAGTGATATGCATTTAAGATTCCTCCATGTCTTTTATGGCTTGATAGCTCATTTCTTTCTTTTTTTTTCTTTATAATTTACTTAACCTTTCTCTGATTGTTAGATGCATATATATCTATATATCTATATGTCTACATATATAGATATATAGATATATATCTTTATTGTTGAGATTCTTACAGATGTCCCTCTTTTTTCCCCCCATTGACCCCCTCCACCGGTTCCCACCCCAGGCCTCTACCACCCTATTGTCTGTGTCCATAGATAATGCATATAAGATCTTTGTTTAATATCTTCCTTTCCCCCTTCTCACCCCCCTTCCTCTGAGAATCGTCAGTCTGTTCCATTTCCATGCCTCTGATTCTATTTTATTCACCAGTTTATTTTGTTCATTAGATTTCTTATTCATTTATTTTGATTTTTAGATCCAATTGTTGATCTAAATAGGTATTCTGCCATTTTACAGTTCATATCTTTTTTTTGTTTCCTCCTCCTTCTTCCTAGCTGCTTTTCTCTTCATGCT
>NW_006295187.1:363427-369436 GCF_000327345.1 Myotis davidii | reverse complement strand
TCAGAGCCCCTCCATCGGGGAGAAAGCCGCCCTTGAGTTCCTGCCCCAATTCCAGTCAATCCAGTTTCTCCTCATATGTGTCTGGGGAGCCACCGAGCCAAGCCTGGCACTGGATATCCCAGGAAGTGGTAGCTTGTAAGTTGAGGTGGTGGTGCTGGTATTATAAGAGGAGCTGCTGGGTCTCCAGCAGCCTCTGTGTCACTGAGCTCCAATCTGCTCTGGTATTTACAGCCTGTAGTTCTTACTGCCCATAGGGACTTCTTTTCCCAGTTCCGAGATCCTGGGCTGGGGGTCTGGTGTAGGGCTAGGATTCCTTGCTCCTCTGGGGAGGGGGGGGGGCCTCCACAGAGATGATCTCCCTCCTGATTAAAAAACTGGCACACGTGGGTGTCAGACCAGCCCATTCCATGCCTCTGCACCTCCTACCAGTCTCAGTGTGCTTTCTTCTTTATTTCTCTAGTTGTAGGACTTCCATTCAGCCAACTTTCCAGTGGTTCTGGATGATGGTTGTTCTATATTTAGGTGTAATTTTGATATGGTTATGTGAGGCAGCAGGCACAGGCGTTCACCTGCATCTCCATCTTCTAATCAGATGCCAACTTATTTCTTTTTAATGTTGAATAATATTCTACTGTCTGGATGTACCACAGTTTGTTTATCCATTCACCTACTGAAGAACATCTTTATTGCTTCCAAGTTTTAGCAGTTATGAATACAGCTGCTATATATATTGATGTGTAGGTTTTTGGATGGACATGTTTTCAACTCCTCTGGTAAATATCAAGGAGCACAACTGCTGGATTATAAGGTAAGAATATGTTTATTTTTGTAAGAAACTGCCAAACTGCCAAATTATCTTCTGAAGTGTTTCCATTTTACATTTCCACCAGCAATGAATGAGAGTTCACATTTCATGTTGTCAGTATTCTGAATTTTGGCCATTCTAAGAGGTGTGTAGTAGTATCTCATTGTAATTTGCATTTTCTGATGACATATGACGTGAAGTACCTTAGTTCCTTTTTAAAAATATTCTCTTCTCATTATTCATCAAATATGTGTGTATATATATATATATGTATATATATATACATATATATATATAGATATATATATAATTTTTATTTTTTGAGAGAGAGAGAGAGAGAGAGAGAGAGAGATATCTCCATGCCACTCTGTATGTGCCCTGATTAGGGATCAAACCTGCAACCTTGGTGTATCAGGATGATGCTTTAAGCAACTGAGCTACCCAATCAGGGCCATCTTAGTTGCTCAGTGTATATTTTTAATAACAGTCCTTTATTATATGTTTTTTTGCAAATATTTTCTCCCAGTCTGCAGTTTGTTCTCTCATTCTCTTGACATTGTCTTTCACAGAGTGGAAGTTAAAAAATAATTTTTTTTTTCAGCAGAACAAAACAAATGTTCACAGTCCCTGCTTTATTTTCATTTGGTTTCAAGTGCTTTAAAAAAACACACACACTTGCAAAATACCCAAACATCAGGAATTAGAGGGAGTAAAACACGGGGCTTACAGGCTTGAAAGAATATCCCTGCCTTCAGAACAAAACAAAAGCAATCAAATATTTAAATTTTCTGTGTTCAAAACACAAAGCTATTTCAAATTTAATGGAATTTAAAGTGTTTGGTGTTTTCTTTTTAAAGGAACACTTTAGGAACAAAACAAACTTCTTGTATTGCCCGAGGCAGGGCCTGGCTTCTATTCCTTGAAGGTTTTTTGCAAAATATACATGCCAGTATTCATTGGCCTTGATGTTCACCCTGGGCCCACTCTGAGGACAACTGGCAGGGGCCACAGAACACCTAAGATGTAGTCAATCTTGGTGACCAGCTCCTGTCACTTTCCTGACATGACCTTCTGGTTCGCCATGTAGATGTCTTTCTTGAGCTCACCAACCACCAGCTGCTCAGCTTCCACCACCAACTGTAGCACCAGCTCCTTGATCTGTGCACCCAGCTTCTTGCTCACTTGGTCCCACAGGTCAGAGCCCTCTTGTATTCAGCCTGGACTGCAGCAATGCGTTCTCACTGGTCAAGGCCTTGTGTTTTATCTCAGGCTCTTCTTGCCACTGTGAGGGTTGGGCATATCCTGCTTGTACCTATTGATGGTCTCATCAAACTGAAGGTAGAGACCTGGTCTTGTTGACCAGGGTTGAGACCTGCTCTGTGATGTAGGCCGTGACAAATTTAAAATTTTTATGAAATCCAGTTTATTGATTCTTTCTTTCATGGATAGTGCCTTTGGTGTTGTATCTGGAAAGTCATCACCAATCACGTATGTCAAACTCAGTGGCCGAGTTTGACATGCTTGCTCCAGGTCATCGAGGTTTATGTTAATCTCTAGGAGTTTTATAGTTTTGCATTGCACATTAGGATCTTTTATTCACTTGAAGTTTTTGTGAAGGGTAGCAGGGGTGGGCAAACTTTTTGACTCGAGGGCCACAATGGGTTCTTAAACTGGACCGGAGGGCCGGAACAAAAGCATGGATGGAGTGTTTGTGTGAACTAATACATGTTAACACTGCTGCTGGTGAAGGAGCGGAGGGGAGAGCAAGAGAACCCTCTGCTCTTTCGGCTCTGCGGGCCGGATAGAACAGCCGAACGGGCCGGATCTGGCCCGCGGGCCGTAGTTTGCCCACGGCTGGTATAAGGTCTGCTTCTAGATTCATCTTTCTGCATGCAGATGTCCAGTTGTTCCAGCATCATTTGTGGAAATGATTGTTTTTGCTCTATGATATTGCCTTTGCTCCTTGGTCAGAGATAAGTTGATTCCTAGTTATGTGGGTCTATTTTGGGCTCTCTATTCTGTTCTATTGATCTATTTGTCTGTTCTTTCTCAAATATTACATTCTTTTGATTACTGTAGTTTTAGAGTAAGTCTTGAAGTTGGATAGTAATAGTCTTCCAACTTTGTTCTCCTTCAATATTGTGTTGGCTGTTTGCAGAACACAAAAGATAACGAGAAGATCTTCACCAAGGTCAGAGAGAAGAGGCAGCTTATCTTCAAAGACGTGACAGATCATCCAGACAGTGCAACAGTAGAAACCAGAAGGCAGTAGAATATTATTTTTTAAGTACTGACAGAAATTAACTGTCAGTTCAGTGTTCTATTTTAAAAAATCTTTTAAAAACAAGGACAAAATAAAGACTTTTCAGACTTACAAAAACCTGGAAAGTTTGTTCTAGCAGATACTCACCAGAAGGATAGGCAGTTGACTCTTTAATAATATGGGTTTGAACTATGCAGGCCCACTTACACATGGATTTTTTCAGTAAGTGCAGTCAGTCCATCCTAACCTTGGATTTTGCACCTGAGGATTCAACCAACTCTAAGTGAAAAATAATATTTTTGCATTCCCAATCATGGTTTTGATCTGCAGTTTGTTGAATCCATGGATGCAAAATTATAAGTGGATTTTCGACTGCAGGGTATTGGCATCTCTAATTTCATCTTGCTCAAGAGTCAACTGTACTTCACGAAGAAGAAAATTATTCCCAGGTGGAAGGTCTCAGAAACAGGAAGTAATGAAGTGCAAAGAAAGGGAATATCTGTGAGTTAAAGTACATATTGACTGTATCCTTTCTAATAAAAGAATAATATGCAAATTAACCATAACTCCACAACAAAGATGGAAGTGTCCATAGCATGGGGCAGGACGCTGGCAGCGTCACCCTGGCAATGTGAGCCCAGCAGGCATTGCCTCCGTGACCTGTGAGCAGGTCGTGCGGCCCTGGAGCAGGCAAGCAGGGCGGCAGGCAGCCCCCAGCAGGCAGCCCCCAGCAGGGTCTGCTCATGGGTCACCACGGTGATCTGGGAGCAGGAAAGCATGGCCACAGGCAGCCCCCAGCAGGGCCTGCTCTGGGGTAGCTGCAGTGATCCATGAGCAGGCAAGCGGGGCCTGCAGGCAGCACCCCGCCCTGGCCACAGCTCAAGGGAGATAACAACATGCAGGTGAAGCCAGGAGCCTGAGAGATCAACACAGAGGGGTGCCTGCTCCAAACCTCCATGGTGTGGCTGGGGGCAGGCCCCCAGCAAGGACGGACACACACACACACACACACACGAGGCGCCTGCTCCGAGCCTCTGCTGCCAGACTGTGGCTGTCAGTAGGATATCCACTGAGGGCTTCCCGAACTGTGAGAGAGGCAGGCTGGGCTGAGGGACCCCTACCCCCCAGTGCACGAATTTTGTGCACCGGGCCTCTAGTAAAATAATAATGATGATGTTTTCAGTGGGAACTACATAAAATAAATGACATAGTTGGAGAAGCAGAAGGAGTTAGTTAATATCTTCTAAATTTCTTGCATAGTTCAGGAGGAAGTTAGAGCTATTGATTAAATTTAGACTTTTATAAGTGAAACGTGCATGTTAAAATTTCTAAGGCAGTCACTCAAATTATTAAAAGAATGAATACCTTTCTAGATAATGGGGAAAATTTGAAATGTGAAAAATAATAAGTCTTGAAGTCAAGGAAGCTCAGAAAAGAAGTATAAATAGGTAAGACAAATAGCAAGCACAAAATAAGATGTAGAAACAAATCCATATGTATCAGTAATTATAATAAATCTAAAGGTATCATAGATCGTTAGAGTGTATGAAAAATGAAAATATAGATGTATGCTATTTGTAAAAAACATGTCTAACTATAAGGATATAGGAAGGTTAAAAGTAAAATAATAGCTAGAGATAAATAGTTGATTAAAAAACAAAAGAAAGCTGGCAATATTGACATTAGACAAAATAGACTTTAAATGCCCCCGCCCCCCAAAATGTTTTAGAGACAATGAGGGTCATATTGGTTAAAAAGTTGCAACTTAGAAATATAAAAAAAAACTTGTATGCATCTAATAACATGGCCTCAATGTATAGTAGACAAAAACTGACAGCACTTCAATGAGAGACGTATATATCCCCAGTGAGATTGTAATATACTTTCTCAGTTCTTGATAAAGTGGGAAAAAGATCAGTTATCACATACAAGATTTGAACAGTATGATCGATAAGTTTGAGCTGATAGACACGTGAAGAGCACTACATCTCAAACTGCATAACACATTATTTTCAAACACACATAAAAATTCATAAAAAGTGACCTCAAACTATGTCATCAAGCAAGTCTTAACAATTATCAAATGACTGGTATTATACAGTAGATCTGTGACCACAATGTATTAAGCCAGAAAGTGACAACTAAAAGAAAACATACCAGGGCCTTGGGGTTTAGTGGTGTCTCTTGTGAACTTTAAAAAATGAACAAAGTACCCTTTTATTTCTTTCCCTTTGTGTACATAGCTGGGAGGGGGCTAGCGATGGAATTAGGCTGTTTGCAGAGCCTTTTAACAACCAGTTTGGCAATGCTTAGAAACCTGTGGGAAGTGGGGGAGGGGACTTGTGAGGGTGGGGAGAGTCAGGACACTTCTGGGCCTGGGCCAGAGGAAGAGGAGCCTTGGCCCCTCCCACCCCTCCCTGCACTGTGTAATTCTCTTAATTTGCCTTAAAATTAGTGGAGAAATGAGAGAAGGGGCAGCTCTCTTTGAAATCTTACCTTCTTAACTGGATTTACAGATGCTCCTTGATTTACCATGGTGCTCTGTCCGGACATACCCATTGTAAGTTGAAAATATTTTAAGTCGAAAAATGCATTTAATATACCTAACCTACTGAGCATCACAGCTTAGCCTAGCCGACCTTAAACATGCTCAAAACACTAACAGTTGAGGAAAATCGTCTAAAACAAAGCCTATTTTAAATATATATTTTATTGATTTTTTTTTACAGAGAGGACGGGAGAGGGATAGAGAGTCAGAAACATCGATAAGAGAGAAACATCGATCAGCTGCCTCCTGCACACTCCCCACTGGGGATGTGCCTGCAACCAAGGACATGCCCTTGATCAGAATTGAACCTGGGACCTTTGAGTCTGCAGGCCGACGCTCTATCCTTTGAGCCAAACCGGTCAGGGCACAAAGCCTGTTTTAGAGCAAAATGCT
>NW_006295187.1:362395-363125 GCF_000327345.1 Myotis davidii | reverse complement strand
TCTCAGGACTATTTTAATTTATAATTAAAGATGAATGGATTGGGATATTAGGAGGGGTTGCCCGTAATATTTTTAATACAATGTGAAATATTAAGGTTGGAAGCTCTGAGAGAGGCCATCTCATTCACCACCACTTTTTGTGGTTACATAGATAAGGCAGCCAGAGCACAGGGCGTGAAAGGATTACCTGACACAGTTTAGAGGGAGGAATGGCCTCTTGACTTCCAGTGGGCGTTTTCCCATGGCCCCTAGTACCTTACTACATCCTATGAGCTAGTTATTCTTTTTTCCAACAGGGTGAGTTTATACATTATGTTTAATGTGCGGCTATAGCCTTCTTCCCTGTTGTTAGCAATCTGGAGAATATCAAAAAATTTCTATATGTGACACAGCACCAGAGTTAAGTTAGGGTTTTTCAAAATGCTGACACGCCGAGCTCAAAAGGTTCACCATCACTGGTTTAGAGGGAGGACTGGCCTCTTGACTTCCAGTGGGTGTTTTCCCATGGCCCCTAGTACCTTTTACTACATCCTATGAGCTAGTTATTCTTTTTTCCAACAGGGTGAGTTTATACATTATGTTTAATGTGCGGCTATAGCCTTCTTCCCTGTTGTTAGCAATCTGGAGAACACATGAGCCCTTGAGACAATTTTCACAGTGTCGTTTGGCTAGAAAACTTGGCCTTGGAATTTTTGAACTTGGTACAAGTAGCTTACTTAAAACAAATTGC
>NW_006295187.1:361311-362113 GCF_000327345.1 Myotis davidii | reverse complement strand
CATGCCCTTGACCGGAATCGAACCCGGGACCCTTCAGTCCGCAGGCCGACGCTCTATCCACTGAGCCAAACCGGTTTCGGCAAATTAGCCTTATTTATCATGAAAAGTGACACTAGGCTCTTCCATAGGGAAGCAGACTGCAGGGGGGAAATACTGTAGGACAGAGCATAGCCCTGGACTGGGGACGGTGGGTTTGCAACCTGCTGTCTCCTATTAGTCTCTTTGAACTCATGCTTAATAATGCATTGGTCATAGAGTTATTGTAAGGGTCACTAAAAAAATACAAGATATAAATGGAAATATTGTATAAACCACAAATAATATTATTAGGAAAGAATGTAAAGGGGTAGGACGGTTGATTTAATGGAAGGCAGGTGCCAGAGGAGAATGAGCTGTGGTAGTGGTACTCGCAGTAGAAAAAGAGGTGCAGCTCTGATTCCATCCAATCTGTATACTTCAACAGCTCCTGGCTGAGGAACAAGTGGAGTGGGATTGAATGGTGGAGGTGGGAAGAATTAGCCTTATTTGTCATGAAAAGTGACACTAGGCTCTTCCATAGGGAAGCAGACTGCAGGGGGAAACACTGTAGGACAGAGCATAGCCCTGGACTGGGGATGGTGGGTTTGCCACCTGCTGTTTCCTATTAGCCTCTTTGAACTCATGCTTAGTAATGCATTGGTCATAGAGTTATTGTAAGGGTCACTAAAAAAATACAAGATATAAATGGAAATATTGTATAAACCACAAATAATATTATTAGGAAAGAATGTAAAGGGGTAGGACGGTTGATTTAATGGAAGGC
>NW_006295187.1:336417-360205 GCF_000327345.1 Myotis davidii | reverse complement strand
TATATTCTGTGACAGTATATTTATTGATATAACAAGAGTGTCAACATACTAGTAAGTTGTAAGTGAAAAAAGTAGACCATGAAATAGTAGAATCTGAAACTACATAGACCTCTTAGGAGGGGTAGTAAGCATTTTGTGAGCCCCAAAGGAAAGTATAAAAAAAATCTGTTTTTAAACATCTTTGCTTTTTGCCTGGCTATTGATCAAATAATTTCAAATTGAATTCAAGGTGCATTGGAAGTACATTTCTAATGCAATTTAAATTGTTATTTTTTGAAGAATTAGTTAAATACCCACACAGAAGAGTTTCTTCAAGGAGTAGAGGTAATGTACATGAAGAGTGGTGTTCAGCTTTGGCTGTTCTTTGGAATCATCAGTGGAGTTTTAAAATCTGCTAATGCCTGAATCCCACGTCCAGAAGTTCTGATGTAATTGGTCAGGAGTGTGGCCTGAGAGTGGGGGTTGGAAGGCTACCCAGAGTGATTGATTCTAACGTGTCGTCAAAAGTTGAGACCCACTGATGTGAAGCCTTACTACAATTCCTGACACATAGTAGGTTCTCAAAACTGGTAGATAGGATTATGATAATTGAGTGCATAAGAGAGTTTTAGGTAAGTTGGAGGGAGAGATTCCTGGGGGCATTTCAGGAAGGCAGTGACATTTTACCCAGCCCTTAAAGAAAAGGGCAGTGATTGCAGTGTGAACAAAAAGATCTGGAAGTTGGAAAGCCTAGTCCATGAGTCAGTGCTCAACTATCTCAATATTATAGGCATCTCTGTGGATTTGTGTCTCTATCCTCAAAGAGTTGAAAGTCCCACCCTCATTGGATATATCTGATGGTGTTACCTATATTCATGATCTATTGCTATGTAACAAATTATCCCAAATCTTAGTGTCTTCAAACAACAACAATTATTTATTATCTTTCACTGTTTTTTGTGCATCAGAAATACAGATGGGGCTACAGTGGGGTTGGCTTGTCTCTGCTCTTCTTTCTGGGGCCTCATCTGGAAGTCTTGAAAGCTGGGTGTAGAATCCTTTGCAGGCTCATTCACTCACATGTCTATGGTTGATGGTGGTTGTTGGCTGAGGGCCTAGCTGAGCTGTCAGCTGGAACACTCCTACCTGGGCTTTCTTTCACGTTGGTGGCTAGGTTCCCAGGGCAAGCATCCTGAGAGGGAGCCAGTCAGAAGCTGTATCCTTTTTATGACTGAGTCCCGAAAGACTCATAGCATCAATTCCAACTGATTTTGTTAGAAATGAACCACTGAGTCCAGCCTAGTCAAGGGAAGGCAAATTAGAATCTTCTACAGTTGAAAGGGAGAAATATACAAGACTTTGTAGGACATATTTAAAAGCCACCACATTACAGAGCACTTCAGTTCCTCCTAGCCTGGCATGGCGAGAACCTTGGGTTTGCAATCTGAAATAAGATTTCAAGTTTCATTGCTACCTTTTCCTAGTAGCATGGGTGAATCACTCTAATATAATCCTTCTTCTCCTTCCATCCAGTTAAAAGGAAGCCTAATGGGAGTCAGGTATGTGCATATGTTTCAATAAACTTATACAAATGCGCAGTATCCTTTCATCTTCCAATAACCTTCTTCCTTGGACTGAGAATGAGGAGAGAGTGCAAAATATAGAATGGCATGTGAAATCATAAGATCAAGTTAGTAGGAAAAATGATCATGAATATAGACAGGGTTCTGTTTAATTCCATGTAACTTAAAATATTTTCAATGGAGAGGGGAAACTAAGATGGCGGCAGAGATAAACACCGGGAAATTAATGCCGCGCACAACAATTGATTAGGAAAAAATTGAAACTAAAAATATATCCTCCAGAACCATAGGAAGCCTGGTTGGAGCTTAACCCTACAACTAGAAGGAATCAAGTTAGTAGGAAAAATGATCATGAATATAGACAGGGTTCTGTTTAATTCCATGTAACTTAAAATATTTTCAATGGAAATCATAAAGACACTCTTTGTAGGAAATAGGTACTACTGATATTATGGACAATTATTTCTAATTCTTGGAAAAAGTTCTTATTAAAAATATAGTCCTGGCTGGTGAGGCTTAGTTGGTTGGAGCTTTGCCCCATGCACTTAAAGCTTGCAGGTTCAATTGCCAATCAGGGCACATGCTTAGGTTGTGGGTTTGATCATTGGTTGGGTGCATACAGGAGGCAGCAGATTGATATTTTGCTCTCACATCAATGTTTCTCTCTCTCTCTCTCTCTCTCTCTCTCTCTCTCTCTCTCTCCCTCTCTCTCTCTCTCCTCCCTCCCTCTCTTTCTCTCTTTCTGGAATCAATGAACATATCCTCATGTGAGGATTACATATACACATGTATGTGTATATATACTAGAGGCTCGATGCACAAAATTCGTGCAAGAGTAGGTCTTCCTTTCCCCAGCTGCTGGCACCAGCTTTGTCCAGAAGGACGTCTGGTCTAATTAGCATATTTGCTTTTATTATTATAGATATGCATTAAAAAGGAATTGGAATGATACACGCACACACTAAACAAAATTGGTCATTCCAGGATAAGGACATTAAATGAGGGCAGAGGGGACTTTCAATGAAAAAGAATTTAGGCATGAAGGGAGAAGGATAGAGAGTTAGAAACATCGATGAGAGAGAAACATCGATCAGCTGCCTCCTGCACACTCCCCACCGGGGTTGTGTCTGCAACCAAGGTATATGCCCTTGACCGGAATCGAACCTGGACCCTCCAGTCCGCAGGCCGACGCTCTATCCACTGAGCCAAACCAGTCAGGGCTAAAATGCTTTTTTAAAGAAGAGATCTCTGTAATATGCAGTATTGGGTGGAGAGAGGAGAGGGCAGGTGGGGGAGGTTGTCTTCATAATCTGCTCTTTTCTGACATGTTTGCAGTAGGGTCAGTGGGAGATTTTATCTTGGAGTGCTGGGACTCCTTTTCAGCCTGAGGGAGTATGAGGCAGACAGACTTAGCCAGGAGGGGAAGAGGCTAGAAGAACCTGGAGCCAGAGAAAAGGTAGGATAGGTTGGAGTCAGTGAGATCAGATCACTGTTGGGGAGGGTTAAGAATGAGCCTTAGGGAGCCAGGGATAAAGCTCTGGTCAAAGCATTAGGAACTTGCACCAGTTGTCCCATGAATGAATAGACAAAGCTCCGATCGTTTATTTACTCTTTTCACCAAGGGGCTGACTTCATCCTGGAGTACCTTGACAAAACTCTAGATTGTTTTAATAGGACAGATGACAAATTGTTTCCCACCTGTGGGCTTCCCTTCATGCCAGCCTTGCTTGGGTTTATTCTGTGACCAGAAAAAAGAGTTGGAATTCTGAAAAGTTGCTTTAGCCAAATCCTGGGAACAAAGGGGGCCTTGTTCAGGGTTATGCGCATCAGCGTTTGGAGGAGTTTAAGTCATCAGTTCGGATCTGTGCTTTTCAAGTCCTTGCTCTAGTTAGCATTGTGTTTCTCTGTCTGCGGAGGGGCAAGCCCTGCGGAGGAGTAGGCAGCGCTTCTGGCTCACTCCCCTTGAGGCCTGTGCCCGATTCTAGTTGCACCATTAAGTTCAGCCTGAGCAGAGCCAGGCCTTACTGGTCCTGCAGGGACACCTGTGAAGAGTCCATCAGAGGGAGGCAGACATTGCTACTGCGTTTGGCTTCTCCAGGGCTACATGGATGCTGCTAAATATTTCTAAGATCTCCATGGGTCACGTAGTCCACTAGAGGAAGGGACACAAAGTTCAGCAACTGGGAGTGACAGTCACACTTCCGTGAGTCACCTCCCCTCCTGCTATTGCCACGTCCTGAAAAGTTACCAGCATCGGCAGGTTAGGGTCCTGGCCGAATATGGCTGAGACCTGGAGCACGTAAACCAGTCCTGAAACTTGTTCCCGGTTAGGTTTATTTTCCCTGTAGACAGCAGCTATATGGTAAATGACATTCTGCCCCCTGGGAGGACTCTGGGACATTTTGCAGGGCCTGGGGGATGCCAGCTCCCTGCGAGGAGAAGTTGTATGCACAATATGTTGCCCCCTAATGCCGGGTAACTGTTATGTTGCCAGTGTGAGCGTGTGGCTGTCATTTTCTTCATTTTTGTCCCATTCTCTTTCCCATTGACAGGGCAATTTGGTTTTGATGCTGTGCCAGAACTCCTGCGACGATGAGTTACTGGAACTCGGAGAAAAGGAACTGTGTGCAGTACCGCAGGCATTTTCTGGTGGACAACAGCGTGTTTCACGGTGAGCTGCCTTGGGTGTTTGTGTGGGTGGCTTTTTACTGTGTCTCTGACAGCACTTTTCTTCCAGCCTCTGGGTGCAAGGGTGGCATAATTGTTGGGTTGAGCCAAGAGCTTGTGTGAACTTGTTTATGGATAATTACCAAGGAACTCCATTGGACCCCTTCCCCACAGTTGTAAGCAGTGTGCCCCACCTCAACTACCACATGTGCTATCACGCCGTGCCTTACAGGTTCGTTTATGTCAGTGCCTTTTCTTCCTCCCTCCCTCCCTCCCTCCCTCCCTCCCTTCCTTTCTTCCTTCCTTTTCTTTCTTTTTTCTTCCTTTAAATATATTTTTATTGATTTCAGAGGGAGAGAGAGATAGAAACATCAATGATGAGAGACAATCATGATCGGCTGCCTCCTGCATGCCCATACTGGGAATCGAGCCCGCAACCTGGGCATGTGTTCTTGACTGCAATCGAACCTGGGACCCTTCAGTTCGCAGGCTGCCGCTCTATCCACTGATCCAGATGAGCTAGGGCTGTCAGTGCCTTTTCTCTTCTACGACATGGTCAGTTCCAGAAATACTCCTTTCAGATGTTTGAAACTTGTGGATCATCAATCAGGGCTTATTACCAGCACGGTGTGTGCCTTCGATCGGGCCACATGTAAAACCACCGCAGAGCAGTTCGCAGCATTTAACCAGCGCTATCGGGGTGTATTACCACAGCCATAAATCACAGAGGAACCGGGATTAGTCATTTGCATGGCGCACAAAGACTGATTGCTTTTACCCTCCTGGCTTGTTTATGTTGTGGTGTACAGTCAGGGATAAACTCTGTCAATCCTGCTATCAGGGATACCCTTGAGTGAAATTTATTTGAGAGGCAAGGATTTATGTGTTTCCAGAATTTTTGGTGTAATCTCCACAAAAGCCGGTGGAATTGTAGCAGAAAAAGAGATTTCACGGGCAGTGGAGTACTTTGACAGGATCCCATAATCTCAGCCGCCTTCAGCTTCTAAGTTTTTCTTCCCCAATTTGGTGACAGACAGTGTTTTTATTACTCTAAAATGTTTAAGATAACAAACTTTATTAAAGGACTTAAGAGTTTACAGGATGTTTTTCCACATTCCTTGTACCACCTCACTATAGGACTTCCCTAGGTAGGAGATGATTTTATTTTATAGGTCAAGAAAGGGGAGCAGAGATGAGATGACCAGCCCACGTTGAGCTAATTATTAGCAAGGGCAGAACTGAAATGTCGGCCCCCACCTTTCCAGGCCAGCTCTTGGCCTCTTTGCCTTGCCAGTGAAGGAAGGGCCCTTAACACAGGAGACATGGGAATCATAACTTAACCTGGAGCGCTGGGTCATGTTTCGTTTTTCTGTGACCCTCATGGAAGGGGTCTTGTTCATTGCTTCATCACTTACATACAGTGTTTGCTGTGTGGTATTTTCTCTCAGAACTTAAAAAAAAATCTTTATTGTTGAAAGTATTACATATGTCCCCTTTTTTCTCCCATTGACCCCTTTAAGTCTGCCCCTACCTCCTGCCCCAGGCCTCTACCACTCTACTGTGTCCGTGGGTTATGAATATATGCATACAAGTTCTTAAGTTGATATCACTGTCCCCCTCCCCCCCAGCCTTTCCTCTGAGATTCAACAGTCTGTTCCCATGCTTCTATGTCTCTGGATCTGTTTTGTTCAACAATTTATTTTGTTCATTAGATTCCCCATATGAGTGAGATCATGTGATACTCATCTTTCTTGGACTGACTTATTTTGCTTAGCATAATACTCTCCAGGTTAGAACTCTGTATTAAAAATATAAATATGGTAATCGAGAAACACAAGTGTTAGGAAAACTAGCTTTATTTTTTCAAGTTTCATATTGTGCCAGTTTTGAAGAAGTTCAGATTTTCATGCCTTCATACATTATTTTAGGATGACTTTGTCCAGAGATCTCAAGTTTATAATGATTTAAAAACCATTTCCTATGTGTGTTTATAGTTGTATAACCACTGAGTGTATCATTATATTGCAGATACTTATGTTGAGGGCTTGATGATCATTGTCGTATTGAATCCTTTCAATACCTTTGCAATAGTTATTACTCATCCCATTTTATGGATGGGGAAAACAGAGGCTTGGGAGAGGTGGTGAGGTGGTTTTCTAAAATTTAAGTTGTGTTCTGCCTAACTTCAAAACCTTACTATTGTCTTCCAGGCTGTCATCTCCATTTCAGTAGAGAAATTAGTAACCTGAGAGGTTTAAGTTCTTTTTAACTGCATTTTCTCCTGTATTAACTAGTCCTATGTGATCTTGAGCGGGTTATATAATCCTCCAGGATCTTATTTCCCTCCTCTGTTAAATGAACATGCTGGCCTTGATGAGTTTCTGAGGTTCTTTTGAGTTCTAATATATGAGACCCCATTGAAGTATTTCTGAGAATAAGAATTACTATATTTTGTGGGCTTCACTTTCACTAAACATGACATACACAAGAGGGCAGTAGAATGCTTAAAATATGAACAGATTACTTTTTACATTCAAGAATTATGCCTTTTGAAAGGTTGCAGAGGTTTTACATCTGCTTAAGATTAAAATGATTAAAGCCGATTAGAATTATAATTCTATTCATTTATAGTGAAGCAGTAGCTTTAAGTGTTTCTGGTAGCATAAAATATCATTTTGGATTTTTGTGCCCAAGGCTATGTAATTCAGCAAAGAATGATGCCTCTGCTCTTCTTTACCTCTGCAGAAAATTAATGTTTTTAATATAGGAACTTATTTAATGTAATGGAGAGTTGTCAGGATTTTTGGTATATTTTAAGCCCAGGGAGCTCTAGTGATAATATCTTTGAAGAGGATTTCAGAACATTTCTGAGAGAAGAAAGGGACAGGACATGTTTAGTCAGAAATGTCAGATTTCTTTTAGAGGGGCTTCAGGAACATAGGATGGGCATTTGGAAGCTTTTTGTGGATTAGCTTGGCTTCTCCTTGTCTCCCAATAATTGTTTTAACATTTAAATCAATCAAAACAAAAAGAAAATTGTCCGTTATAAACAGAAAACAACCATTTCATCTGCAAGATAATTGACTTGTAGAATACACAGACTTAGATGTGCAAATTGTGCTGGCCAGACTCCTTTTACACAGATTTAAGTGGAATTCCCAGCAGAAAAAAACTACATTAAAGTGAGGGTTATGTGGGCTAAAATGGTCAATATAAGTAGCAATAAGAATGTGAATAGGTATACTGTTTCACAGTTCATGAAGCATATTCATAGCCTGATTTTATGGTTCTCACTGGAAACAATTTAGAAAATTACCCACAATCCAAAGAGAAACCCTGTTACTAGTCTGTTTCTGTCAGTCTTTTATCTGTTTCATCTTCACAATAACCCAGATATAGAAATGGACTATTTGGAAAATCTGGGAAATGGTGGATGCTAGTCAACAGAAATGAGCTGGCTGATTTGACTTAATTCTGTGTCCAGTGATGAGAGGTATCTTGTTAAGAGTTATGAAAAGTTGTTTTTGTATTTCCCACTAGTCTGTCCTTTGCTCAGATTTTTAGGGAATCTACTGAATTCAAGGGGCTTGCGTACTTGTAAGGAAGCCATTCGCTGGAGTTTTCTCTACTTGGCTTTTATTCTTCTGATATATTTGAAACGGAGAAAAAACTTGGGCAAAGAATGATTTGTATAGTTTTAACCTTTTAATGTCTTATACATCCATCAAAGCACTTTTATTTAAAAATTACCTATATCCTCAGCTGTTTTTCTTGGTTGAAGTAAATTGCAGCATTTTTTGAACCTGGGACACAGGTTCTTCCCATCTCCTCCCCCCATTGATCTTTAGAGAGAGGGAGAGAATGGGAGGGAGGGAAGGGAAGAAAGAAAAAGAGAGAGAGAGAGAGTCACATCTCCTTCCCCCATTGATCTTTAGAGAGAGAAAGAAAGAATGGGAAGGAGGGAGGGGAGAGAGAGAGAGAGAGAAATTAAAAATTTAAATTAAAGCCCATAGCCTAGCGTGTGTTTTACCCACATGCACAATTTCAACTCCTAACATCGATGTGAGAGAGACAAGTTTGATCATATTGAGTGGCTGCCTCCTGCATGTGCCCTGACTGGGACCAGGGATCAAACCTGTAAGCAAGGTACATGTCCTTGACTGGGAATCGAACCTTTGACCCTTCTGTTCATGGGCTCATGCTCTAACCACTGAGAGAACAGGCCAGGCAGGACAGGTTCTTTAACCAATCATCACTGTATTTTTAATTAATATATACAATTTCTTATGCACATAAGCTTTTTTAAACATTTGAATTTCTTAATAGAATATACTTAGAGGTGACTTAATTTTTGTTTTCATGCATTGTTAGTTATTATTAGGATGTTGGGAAAAAATTAATTGCTTTCCTATAAGTTATTGTGGTATCATCCCAACTTACTATATTGAAATTTATTTCTGTTGCTGTCATTTTGTTGTAAGTGTTAAATAAAAATGTAAGCGAGTAAATTTCGAAGATCTAATTGGCTTGATTGATCAATTCATTAATTGAGCAGCATCCCATCTAGCAAGTAGAAAGGAGCCCTGGAGGGCTATAGAAAGGGCAAGGTTTGTAAAGAAAGAGGGAGGGTGGGACAAGGAACTCATAAATGAAAAAGTGATTATTTTGGGGAAGGTCACCTATCTTTGGGGAGCAAGAAAGTTTGTTAGGAGGATTACCTCATTAATGTTGACCAGGAAATTCCAGACTGGCTGATTAAGATTACATTCCTGAGGGAAGTTGTAACTGTAGTTAGGTTAGCTATTAAGTCTTGTTTGCCGACATGGGGCTTAGCACAAGTGACTCCATTTTGGGCTTGTTGTTTCTTAACATGTGAATATTTCTGAATAACCATCATAAATCTAGACTAGGATATTTTGAATTAAATTATGAATGTCTCTTACTATCTAGGGGTAAAATTAAGGATCGTTCTCTTATAAATATTTATGGAGTATGTCTTTTCAAAAAGTTCCTCGTATGGCCCTGGCCAGTTTGCTTAGTGGTTAGAGTGTTGGCCCACAGACCAAAGGGTCTCAGTTTCGATTCCTGGTCAAGGGCACGTTCCTTGGTTCCATGTTCAATTCCTGGCCCTGGTTGGGGTGCTCAGGAGATAATCAGTCAATGTGTCTCTTACATCTATGTTTCTCTCTCTCTCTCCCTCCTCCATCCTCTCTCCCTTCCAGTCTCTCTCTAAATATCCATGGGAAAAATATCCTCAGGTGAGAATTAAAAAAAAAGAAAGCCTCATATGTATTTTTACTTTGCCTCACAACAACCTTCTAATGAAACCAATTACTTTGGTTTAAATAAATAAATTTCTTTTTAATCCAGCCTCCGCTTCATGGCCAGAGGCCTAGTCAGTGAAGTGAGGACAGAATCCAAACCAGTACTCAGACCCACAGCACGTTGCCTCCATTAGGATGCCCACTGGTGGTCCTCAGAGCCTCAACTTCTGTTTCCCATCTTTTTTTTAATTAAATATATTTTTATTGATTTCAGAGAGGAAGGGAGAGGGAGAGATAGAAACATCAATGATGAGAGAGAATAATTGACCAGCGGCCTCCTGCACACCCGCACTGGGGATCCAGCCTGCAACCCCGGCATGTGCACTTGACCAGATTCAAACCTGGGACCCTTTATCCACTGAGCCAAACCAGCTAGGGCTACATTTTTTTTTTTTTTAATTTTTAAAGAAGCGCGTGCACGTGTGTGTATGTGTGTGTGTGTGTGTGTGTGTGTGTGTGTATGTGATGTTTATGAGTTCCTCTTGACCATGAAAAGACCAATAGCTAGGATGGACAAGCAATCTTTCTGGACAAGTGTCATTGTATTTTCTTTTTTTAAGAAAAAGAGCCCAACTGACGTGGATCAGTGGTTGAGCGTTGACCTATGAATCAATAGGTCATGGTTTGATTCCCGGTCAGGGTACATGCCCTGGTTGTGAGCTCATTCCCCAGTAGGGATTGTGCAGAGGCAGCTGGTCAATGATTCTCACTCATAATTGATGTTTCTATCCCTCTCTCCCTCTCCCTTCCTCTCTGAAGTCAATAAAAATATATTTTAAAAAATTAAGAAAAGAAAAGAAAAAGAATAGAGAAGTTCCCCTTCACTGGAATTCCATCCTCACTGGACAAAGAAGAATGCCAGATCCTGCCTGGTAAATCTGAAAGAGAGTAGAATTATGTAGAAGTGAATTATGATTCTCATTAGCTACTTTATTTGCAAATTGTGACCTCTGAAGCCTGCCTGCTTTAGGGGTTTGGGAGTATTACTAGATTTTATATGAGAGTGCCACTCCTGCACTAAGCCAAAGCCTAGCTTTTCCAGCCAATGACATACTCTTCCAGAAAATATCAGCACACATTGATTCCTATTAATGCACTGATAATTGAGCTTTTGTGAACATCAAGATCAGAAGTATTATCTCTTAGAGAGGAACATTGCATGGAAAAATTTCAGGGACAAATTGAGGAAAAGAAAGTAAAAAGAAGATAGGATTTAAAGGAGGAGATATACTTGAGTCATTTAAATTTGTTAGATTATAATAGAATGAATTCTGGAAAGAGCTTTGCCCAGTAGATTTCTCTTTAGCCTCACCCTCCAATGATGGCCACAGGCAGAAAGCTTTGAGGGCTTGTAGATTTCCAGGTCTGTGATGTTCTGGTACATCTTGCAAGTGTGCCAGACTCAGTGAAGATTTAGCAAGGCCTGACCCAGGAGTGGCACCTTGCAGGGGCTGCCCTCTACTTGTGTTGCTTTGGGTGAGTTTTCCCTTTGGGGCTAAGTTTCCATGTCACTAAAATGCTGCACCTTAAGGACAAATGACCTCTAAACTCCCAAGTGCTTTAAAATGTCAAGAAATGCTGTCTCTCTACCTCTCCCCATCACCCCACTGTTAAACAGACACGAATCGAAGAATCTGCTGCGAATTAACTGACCCATTTGATTTGCACACTTTTCCTCTTCCTTTGTCTGAGATAAATCAGAACCAAACCTTTAGGCCTTACAAAATAGATACTTACGTTTGGATAAAACACAAAGGAAATCACCCGTTTGTATGCCAGTGGTGGTGAGGAGATCAAGGCTCCCTCTGGTTCCATCTTCTGAAGATGTTTCGTTTCACTTGGCTCTTCAGGGAGGACCCACCACTTTCTCTCTCTGCAGCCCCATTCACACTAATTCCCTCTGGCGGAGGCATGGCTTCCCTTGCCCTGAGGACACTTTGGTACCTGTCTGCCCCCTGAACTTTGTCTTACTTCATGTTTCTTCCCGTGGAGTTGTGCAGACTGCTGCGGGCTGTGGAGGATGGGATGGAGTATGAAGTTGTCTTCTTTCTCATCCCACATCTATCAACTGCAGACTCTTCTCACACAGTTATGAGGGCTGCTCCTATACACATTTGCCATAAGAAATCTCTGAATCCTTCTTTTGTAGCTTCCCCCCTGCTTGTCACTGGGGTGATGCCATCTCTGCCAGCCCACCCACCTCACTGTACACATAATAGGGCTCAGGCAATGGGATTTTGAGTGGATAGAATTCCATCCCCTTACCCCTGATAAATTAAATTCTCTTTAGACACCTTGTAGAGACACTCCAGGCTGGTGCTTGTCCATTAACATTTTGGCTTGGGTGACTTCATTTCCCTAAATGCATCGGTGCAGGTGTCCTCTGTCGTGCTTGCTTCTTGAAAGATTGTGTAGCTGGATTGATCAGTACCAGGCCACAAGCTAGATTTATAAAAACCCATGTTGAGGCGTCTCAGCCTCTTTCCCCATGGGGAATCTAATCTACTGGGGAGATTTTGCTGGGTATGTCATGCTTTCTATGTAGAGGTCATTCAGGCTCTGTAATGCTGTACAGGAAAATGGCAAGTTGAAGATCTGGATACCGGGGAAGCTTAGGTGTGTGAGAAGTAACAATGCTCTATCTTTGAAGCTTTGGCTTTAGTTGTCTGAAACCAGCCTATTGCGTCAAGGGAGATTCTTGGCTGGCCTTTGCCATTGACTGTCACATTCTTTCTCTTAAACATGTGGCCATTGGCAGTCCAGCCAAGCGGAAAGGCCCTTAATGATTTTAATCCTTTAGGCTTGAAAATACCAATTTTCTAATTACTAAATTAGAAGGAAGAAATATGTCTAATAAACAGTCCACTTTTTTCCCCAGATTTGCAGACTTTTAAGTGGTTACTTATGAGAATTATTTCTCGTTAAACCTGTTACAGATTTAGACCATTGTTCTTTAAGCTTCATTTCCATAATTACAATTAATTTCCCTCTGCTCTCTCTTTTTCCCAATTGTCTTTTCCTACTCCATGGCTAAATTATGCACAGAAACTGATGGGGCGGATGAAATGTCTTTCCACAAGCAGATTTAGGGTTCTTCCAGGACAACATAATTATTTAATTTAGTTATACAAAGGTCTAGATTTCTTTCTTGGACCACAGTAATGATTGCTAGGATTTCATTTGTAATAAAAAAGTCCACAAACTCCTGTCTCCCATCTATCAAAACAAAGATTGAAAATTCTAGTTTGTCCCCTTATGCTGTGTAAATGAAAATTCATCCCGATAGACCTGTGATAGTTTATATTTTCTTAGGGTTCATTCCTTTCAACAAGTATGTTTGGGGTTATTATAAGTACCACCTGTTGATTTCAAAGGGATATCTAGATTTTTAATTTAAAGCCCATAGCCTAGCGTGTGTTTTATCCACATGCACAATTTCAACTCCTAACTAATATGCTGATAACTCTCAATAGTGTATGCCTGTCTTAGACCAACCCTCTGTGCTCCATCCCCAGATTTCCATCTCTTACTTGATGTGGCTCCACTGATGCCTTCAAGCTCTTCTGAGTCAACATACTGGAGCAGAACTCCCACTTCCCCACTGGTACCCACTGTCTCTCCAGCCCTATCTCACCCTTTCCCTCCCTCTTTGCACCCCAGCTACACCAACCTTTATGTTCCTTTCCCAAAAAACTTACCCCTTCTTCACTTAGCCCGCTTTTAGTTCATTCTTCAGATCTGAGTGAAGGTCCCTTCCCAGACCATGTCAGGCCCCGTCGTATACTCTCCTATCTCCTTGCATTGCTGCTTTACTGCACTATCACAATTAATTTTGTGATAACGATTTAATTTCTGTCCCCCACCTCCTACCTTCTAAGTGCCAGCTGACAAAGACTATCCTGACTTCTATCTATAGTCCATAGTGGAGTGCATTGCATACACTCAATAAAATATTTCTGAGTGACTTCACTCAGTTTATTTAGTAGGGGAGATGAGAATAACTTCCTGTTCATTATTTTGGCATTCTCTGTTAAGTTTGGCCTTTAATGTTTGTGCTGTGGAATGCATCATTTCTCTGGCTGAAACCCTTTTCTTTCCTTCACTCACGCTTTGCCTTGAACAAAAGAATACCCATAAACCACTCCTTCGTGACATTGAGACGGAAAGGCCACTTCTGCTGAGAATCCTAGTGTGCTTTAGAAAAGCTTATTACAAAGGTATAATGCCTTGAAATGGAAAAGGACAAACCCATTTCTATAAAAGAATTTTTTAGACTTTTTGAATTCATGTGGTACTTTTCAGAATTTCCATTGGTTATCTGTGTGTTTATTTTACTCAACTCTGAAAATGGAGGTTTTGCTCATTAAAATGACACTGTTAGTAAAAGCTGTTAATTGCAGTATTTTGCATACTATTAAAATTCTCTGCTGCTGGTGTCTGAAAAATCTCATCACAGAGTTTTGTCTCTGGGTTAATTTTTACCCCAGAGAGCATAAAATAGACCTGCAAAAACAAAAGCACCAGTTTTCTCTGAAGAGAGGAGGTCTGGGGGTACATGAGGAGAATAATTAAGCAGCACACAGCTTCTTTAAAAGTTAAGAACATGCACTTTTATTTCAGATTTACAAACAAGAAAATGGTCAGCGTATAAGCCTTTCATCTTAGAATCTCAAGCAATGTGAGAGTACAAAGTCACTTCCAGGTAGACAAGTTACTCTGAGAAATAACACCCACCTGGTAGGATAAATGTGGACCCTGTGAAGACAGTTTTAATTCAGCTTTCTTTTCCCATATTTGTCTTTTCGTTGGAATACATGACTGACACATAACAGTGTTCTCAGAATTTCCTGTATTTAAATGTAGAAGATGGTGACTTTGCCCAATTAAAAGGAATAACAGTGTTCACATTTATTATTTAGTGTTTTATTTTTACTCCTTGCCAACTTGAAATAGAACATCAATGCATAGCTGCAAATAACCAACCATTCTTTGAAATTACACCAGTGTCAGAATTTCAAGGTATTGTGCTTTTCAGCCAGCAGAAGCTTATCTCCAGGTGTGGAGACTTGTAATTTAGCCAGTGGCTGCCAGCCTTGGCTGCACATGGGAATCAATATGCATATTTTTGTGTGGGGCCCAGCCCAGAGGTTTAGCCCTGATTTCATTGGTCTGAGGTGTATCCAGGGCTTGGGGGCATTTTTAGAAGTCCTCCAGTGATTCTGGTGGGTTGAAAAGCCCAGACTTAAGGTGACAAAAGAATACTTTCTCAATGGAACTACATTATTTATGAATTTGATAATGGTTATATTCTGTGAGTATAGCCCATTTTATGCTAACCTTGTAGGTAGGGGATGACTGGGCGTCTAGGGAAGAAGGATATAGATACAAATAGTGTGTTAGAATATAGAATAAACAGGAAATGGAGAAGGGCCAGTTATGCTTGGGATTTTATGGATGGTGGTCTTCTTTGAGAAAATTTTTTCACTTAAAAAATTTTTTTTTTTCTGACGATAGCAACACAGGCTTACTGGAGAAAAGTTAGAGAGTACGGAAAAGACTAAAGAAACAAAAAAATGAGTGAGATCATGTGATATTTATCTTTCTCTGACTGGCTTATTTCGCTTAGCATCAGACCATCAAACCTCAGAGGGGAGGTAGGGGAGGGTGGAGGTAAGGGGGAGAGATCAACCAAAGTACTTGTATACATGCATATAAGCATAACCAAAGGACACAGACACCAGGGGGGTGAGGGCATGAGTGGGGGGTGAAGTGGGTAGGGGGACAATGAGGGGCTAAGGACACATGTGTAATACCTTCATAAAGAAAATAAAAGAAACAAAAAATCTATAATTTCAGTATGTGTTTTAAGACTACACTTAAAATGATTAAAAACTAAAGACTAGTGATTCTCAACTCTTGTTATACATTAGAATCCGTTGGAGTGCTTAAAAAATATTCTCCCCAAGCCCAGTTAAATCACTCTGGGGGATGGGCCCAGCTGTCTTCCTTCCTCCCTCCTTTCCTGCCTTCCTCCCTCCCTTCCTCCCCACCTTCCTCCCTTCATTATCTCTACATCTTTACCTATATTTTTACATATCTTTATCCCAAGTGATTTTGATGCAGTGGGAAGTGTGAGAATCATTGGACTACAGTGGCTGATTGACTAAAATATTGATCTGATCAGAACTAAATTGGGAACTAAATTAGGTTATTAGTTTGCTGATTTACTATAGCATGTATTTGCTAGTTTGTGCAAAACTGGTACATGAAAATCATGATTTTATGCAGAGGAGTGTAGGCAAGTAACATGTTCACCTTCATTTAGTTATTTTATTTTCTAACAGATTTCATATTCCTTTTAATATCATTCTTTCATAGTGCTCTTAAAATGTGATTTGTCTTAACTTTACAGCCAATATATCTGTTACATGATATAAAGATAGTAGTATATCTTTGAGCATTAACTGACTTCACAATGTTATCTATGGCCTCCTGCTGGTAAACAGAAATACTTTGGGAAGGTCTGTAACAATAGGCAACAAAGAATGTACTCTAACCCTAACTAACCGTTCTTGGTTTTGATTAATCCATATTGAGGACAACACAGTACACAGAAGGATAATTTAAAGAATTGATACAGAAATAAATATGAAACACCAGAAATGGGAGGACAGTAGTTGGAGTACATCAGATATAACCTTGAGTATTATTAAATTGTTTATCAACCTTTGAAAATTAAGGGGTACCTAGAGACTTAAGAGATGCACACACATTTTGTAGAAGGAAAGCTTTGTCATCCCGTAGATATCCGTCTACCTTTATCAACTCTACGTGTGAGAAAAATGATGCTCAGGGTCCCTGTGTTATTCCTAGAAGTTTCAGAGTTATAAAGGAGAAATCTTGACTTCTCAGGTCACTCTTGTTTTGCACGATACCTCCTTCTTTGCACATAGGTCCATGTGGGTGACACAAAGGAATTTGTCATACTTTTAAATCTAGGGTTTTCCCACTATTGTGAAACAATGATGTGCTACACAAACTTGTATCTTTTAAAGCAACCGAGGGAGTGGGTTTTAAGGTTTTCAAAGAGCTTCAAGACCCTTTAGAGGCCATTAGAGGATGCTGTAGAGATACCATGATGAGTTGCCCTCAGGTTGAGAAGGCGGTGCATAGAGAACTGGGCATGGGAGCAGAAAGCTGGTATCTGCCTAGAGCTTAGTCAGAAATGCAGACTCACAGCCCCACCCAGGACTAAGAGAATTGGAATCTGCATTTTAACAAGATTCCCAGGAGAGCTCTATACACTGTAAAGTGTGAACAGCTCTGCTCTGGGATATCCACTGGACTTGTGTGTGAGTCCTCTGAGTGAGGGACTATTCCCTATGCTCCAGGGAAAGGCAGGTGGAAAAAGGATGGGGTGTGGGGGAAGAGAAGAACTGTTTTCCACCAACCAAAGCGTTTAGAGGACAGACACGTGTGTGAGGAAAGACCCCAAATGGTATTCCAATGTGCTGATTCCTAAGTAGGAGACACAAGGGCAACAAATGCCCAGGAAATTTTCTTTGTAAGAATCAGCCTAAAAATTTGAACTTCCTATGTCTGAAACATAGGAAGATATAGTTAAGGATATAAGCAACTCCCTGGTCTGCAAATGATGCTTGTCAGATTGAAACTAGAGAGGACTTGAGAAGCCATCTGAATGGGGGGTGGGGGGAGAGAGAGAGACAGAGAGACAGAGAGACAGAGAGAGAGAGAGAGAGAGAGAGAGAGAAATCAGTTGCCTCTCACCCCAACTAGGGCTGGAACCCACAACCTAGGTATGTGCCCTGATTGGAATTGAACCTGTGACCTTCCAGTGCATGGGACAACACCCCAACCAACTGAGCAACACTGGCCAGGGTGAGGATGGTTGTTTTTCAAGGACAAATACTTTTAGTTTCATTATTTCAACTTGCAGCCTAGGTTTGAGACCATTTTCATAGATGTATGCCTATTTTAGCTCTTGAGAACCCATCAGGGAAATAATATTCTCATATACCTCTTATTTTGTTCTCTAATTATATATTTTGATTCTCTATCCCTTGCCATTTCTCCTAAATTATAAAAATCAGTGCAGAGGTTTAATATCTGGTATCTGTAAGTACTATGTTTTTGATACTACTGACATAAAATTTTTTCTTGGCTAGATAACAAGTTCAGTATATCATAGTACTAGATTATTTCTAGATTGGATTAATTTTTTTATAAAGTGATAAAATGTTATTGGTTTCTTATTTTATCATCTTTAGTATTCATGAAAGATCAGTTCTTTCCTCTTTTCTCCAAGGTCTTTAACAAAATTAGCCTTTGTAACCATTTTTGTGCTAGTTGACTGAATGAGGAGAACTAATGGAGCAGAAAATTAAAATACTTTTGATGTTTTAAATTTTAATACTAATCATTAATCTACACTTCAAAGTTATTTCTCATTGATACATTTATTGCTTTAAAAAGAGTTCCTATCATTTATAGTGTTTTTTTTTTCTAGGTATAAAGCTTTGTTAGAGTTTTAAAATACCTATTTGTATGACTTGTCAAGAAATAAGAATTTTGGCTGCGAAAACCAACTTAATTATTGACAGAAAGCTCAGTTATATATGCTCTCAAGCATTTCACTGTTCATGGGGATGGATTATATTTTAAAAATTAAAAAACATTGGGCATCTCATATAGTTTTTCACCTTCAAGAGAATATGTCTTTGCTATGAGGATGTTAGAGAGTGGTTATGCTGTAATATTCATGCTTATCCTTGAAGTCAAAAGCTCCAGAGGTTTTGTGTAGAATTTTCATGGCTGGGAAAGACCTCAAGAAATAATTTAATGCAGTCAGTTTGTAGATCCTTTCTAGAATGAAAGCTCTGGTGAACAGGAGACATGCCTGGCATATGGGAGATGCCCAGTAAGTTTGTGGTGAGTTAATTAACAACCTCCCACATTGTAGCACTAAGGACCCTGAGGCTTAGAAAGGTTAAATGGTGGGCCTAAGGCGGGTCTAACTAAATTATTAGTAAGTGGTGAGAACCAAGGCCCTGGGCAGTGTGGTGCAGGGTGTGGTACTTACCACTCTACATATGCCCCTGTGCTCACGATTCTTTGGTCTTATTCTAAACAGAGGCAGCTCCCTGATTCCCAAGCACTGGCATGACTATCAATCTTTTGTTCATGCTCCAGGTTCTTATTACCCAGTCTGGTTTGAACACAGGATATTGCTGCCTTTTCTCCTGCTTGCTTTAAATATTTGTTGATCTGGGGTCTGTACTGGGGGTTCCAGAATTAACAAAGTAGAAATAGCTTCTCTCAGTATAGCGTTTACAACTTTGTCTCTCTTTGCCGTTACCTCTTCCTCCTTCTGTGCTCATATGGGACCTTTATGTTATGTTGGCTTTTTCTTTAGAAACTAGAGACCCGGTGCATGAAATTTTTGCACTGTAAGGGTACCTAGATCTGGCCAGCAATCAGGGCTGATCGGGCCCTTCCAGCTGCTGGCTGCCAGCTGGGGCCTCCCTTCTCCAGCTGCCAGCTGCCAGCTGCTGGCTGGGGCCTTCCTTCATTCCGTGCCACTCTCTGGTGGTCAGCACACATCATAGCGAGCAATCAAACTCCCGAGGGGACACTTTGCATATTAGCCTTTTATATATGTATAGATAATTTTATCTTCACAGAAAAGTTGCAAGAATCTATAATAATAAAAGTGTAATATGCTAATTAGACTGGACGTCCTTCCAGATGTCCTTCCGGATGACCTTCCAGATGAAGCTGGGGCTGCAAGGGAAGCCCAGGTCCTGGGAGCCTGCTGGTGGCCGGGGGAAGGAAGGCCTACTCTGGCACAAATTTCATGCATCGGGCCTCTAGTTTGAATATAACAAAGAACCTCCATATAGCCTTTACCCAGATTTGTTTACTGTTGGTCTTTACCCTATATGATTATCATTAGCCTCATCATTACACACACACACACACACACACAATTACTTTCCTGGAATAGTTTGAAAATAAATTGCATATCTCATGGTCCTTTGCCCATAAATACCTCAGTGTATTTCTCAAGAATAAGGATATTCCCTTATAGAACCGCAGCACAGTTATCAACCTAGGAAACAACATTGATGGAGCCCTTTATTATTTTTTAAGGTCCTTATTTTTAAAAGATTCCCCCCCACCCCCCAATTAATATCTATAGGGAAACAGACCTGGGAGAAAGAAAGTAACAAAGATGGAGAAAATGTTACGGCTTCATAAAATTTTTTATTTTTGAAATGCTTTATTTTTTGAAAACAAAAAAGTCCTATATTTTCACTTTTCACTGGACCTGGAGATTATGTGGCTGGCCTAGGTCCTGGGTTAGGAGCTTTCTAATCTGTAGGTGGGGAAACTAACTTGACTTGGGATGCCAAGCTATCTGGTGGAACCAAGATTTAAATTTTCATTACACAGTTGATGTCTGTCATGTTGCTTTTAATTACTCCATGCCCTCAGTTCTCAGCCACTGTACTTAATTATTTCTAGATTTGTAATTGAACTGTCCTTCCTCTTTTCCTCCTAAGGAACTCTACCTTCTTTTGGTACCACAGGCTCTCTCTCTCTCATCCTAAATTCCTAGGGTAAAGTGTTAACTAGAACGCCATTTGAAAAAACTGTAATGGGTTGCTAGTTCCCATCACAAGGGAAATGCCCATGATCTTCTCCCTGGTTATACAGAAAAGGCGGCCTGTGATCATTCCCTCATTCACCGGAACCATGGATCACAGTCCCAGCAACTGGTTTTCTTGGTGCTCCCATCTTTTGCAGTCTTCCTGGGAACTGGAAAACTACCTGCAATCTGAGTTTCCGTGTTGGGTGGGTCTTCCTGCTTTCAGACCTTCTTGGTGCTCACTACTGTCCTGATGTATTCCCGAGGATACATCGGGGAACAAGACACTCACCCTTCCTGCTCTCCAGTTTCCACTGTGCTCCTCCTGGTTGCTATGTCCCATCTACCTGTTGAGGTACCTTTTAGGCGGTAACAAAAAAATTGGCACATCTCGATTGTTGTTGAGAATGCTAATACAAGGAGAAAGGTTAAAGTAGTGAAGTTATTTGACTTGTGGTAGAGTCACTACAAAAGTTTTAATGTGTGTAAAAAAAATGCACTATTGACGTTGTGGAGAACTGCCACTTTCTGTTTCATCAAGAAAGGGACAAAGGAGTTGATTTTTAAAAAAATTTCTGTAGGGTATTTAGGTTAGGAATTTAGACTGTTGTGATAGTACTGTGTGCTGTGACATATTGAAACTTAACACCAGAGTTGTCAGTACAATCTCTTTCCTTGGTTTTCTTCTAGAAAGAAGGGTGATTTGTCTCTGTCTAGGCCAGTGATGGCGAACCTTTTGAGCTCGGTGTGTCAGCATTTTGAGAAACCCTAACTTAACTCTGGTGCCGTGTCACATATAGAAATTTTTTGATATTTGCAACCATAGTAAAACAAAGACTTATATTTTTGATATTTATTTTGTATATTTAAATGCCATTTAACAAAGAAAAATCAACCAAAAAAATGAGTTCGCGTGTCATAGGTTTGCCATCCCTGGTCTAGGTCTTTTGAGGTCATAATTTCCCTGAAGGTCATGTTTTGTTACTAAAATGTCTCTTCCAGACATTACAGGATTAGATTTTCTGAGGAGCACATCTCCTTTCCTGTCCTTCTGGGAGTTATGGCCACTCAGCTCTCCCAGAGGTACACTGGTCAGCTATGCCAAGGCAACAGCCCTGATGTTGGCAGAGGCTGGGGTCCCCTGTCACTGCTGGAGTTTGGATCCTCCTTAGCCAGGCCATGGCTTGGGCTGGCCTGGCCTGTAAGAGACTGTCTCTTTGATCTGAGCTTTGGTGGCTATTGACTTTGGATTCAGGGGATCAGAGTTGTTCTCAACTCTTTTATATTCAGAAGAGCTTTTTTTAGAGGGGAGGTTAATAATCTAGAATCTCTTCTCCCCTTTCCCTAACTCCTCCTTCCTTAGGGTTAACTTTGTGTTTGCATTATGGGATCAGTTTGTGTGAGTAGTGTTCTGAGGTTCAGTACTGCCAGATAAGAGGTTTGCATTATGATGATCACATGTGCCTCCCATTCCAGTGCATACATTGTGACCCCTGGGTAGATATCATCTGCCTTTTATTCAACCCCTAGATGTCAGATTTAGGCATGGGGAAATGTTCTCTAGTAACATATCTACTCCAGCTGCTCAGTTCAGAGGTAAGGGGGCTTCTCTGTTCAAGGGTACAAATACCTTCTGAGTGCTGTGGGGAGGGGACTTGAATATGTCACTACACGAGTTTTGAGAATGTAATTAAAGCTTCAGCCCTCAGAGTAGATGTTTGTTTTAATATGTGTCACTGTCAACAACCATTAGAGACTCCCCTGGGCCTACCTGTCTCTGGTTAATTCTCTCTGTTAATGTTATAATTAACAGTGATCAGAACTGATGCTAGTGATGCAGAGAGTGGATGCTGATTTATGAACCTGGGTACCTTTATTTATAGCTGGCTGTGAGTTCACGAAACCCAACTGTCAGTTGAATTTCACATTTAACTGAGTCTCTACTAAAAGCAGTTGAAATGCTCTTCATACGTGTTCGCTGGCTGCAAGCTCCTAGGCCTCTCACAGGCTCTGTGAATAAAATCTTGCCTGAGAGGTCTTGGTGGCTCGTGGGTAGCTCAAGCTGAAACCAGGCTCCCAAGGATTTTCCTTTGAATCATATTGACATCTTCATCAACTGACAGTGATGTGCCCATAAATTTTCATGCTTACTTATAAAGTCTCAAGTGACTTGACTGATAGTCAAGTCTTTCCAAGAAATAATGAGAAATTTTATTTTAAAGCCAAGATCTCAAAGGGGAGATGAAGAAATCAGCAAGGAGGCACCATTTCCAAAAGGCAGTTGGGCTTAAGGGTGACCCCTCTCTGTCCTATGGAACATAGCAAAATTAAATGTGGGTAATATTCAGCTTGTTTTAGGATTCAGATGCTTAAAAATGCATGGCAATTGCTGTCCACTGATGCATGTCAGATTTTAATGTAGGGGAACTCCCAAACTGATTTATTTGACAGTAGTGTGTGACCTATAGGACACGTTCTGTATCATTAAACTATATAGTTATATCTCTCCCATAAAGAAAGAAGAGTTATGGTAAGCCAGCTGGGCACCACCAAGAGGCCCTTTCACTGTGAAACCACTGCTGCTCTTCACTTGCTTCGCACTGCTGTGCATCTTGTGAGGAAAGCTGACTCTGCTTCAAAAATTGTATGGATAAATAAGGATCATGGCTTTAGAGACTATTTTTCTTCCTAAGCATTTCTGTGTGTCTATGCCAGAGGCACTCACAGCTTCTGCAATTGTGTGAGAATAGTTCTAATTGGAAAAAATGAGGAATTTTAAAGTTAGGCCTGAAATCTCACAGATGGTTCCCATGACCTGAAGCATGGAGCCCGTGGGAAGGGCCTGGAACGGGAGTGGGTTTGGGTTTGCTCCTGGTTCTAGCATAGCTGCGCTATCTTGGACCATTTGTCCAACTTGAATCTGTTTTATTCTCTTTAAAATATGGGTCCTGCCGAAACCAGTTTGGCTCAGTGGATGGAGCGTCGGCCTGCGGACTGAGGGGTCCCAGGTTCGATTCCGATCAAGGGCATGTGCCTGGGTTGCGGGCACATCCCCAGTGGGAGGTGTGCAGGAGGCAGCTGATCGATGTTTCTCTCTCATCGATGTTTCTGGCTCTTTGTCTCTCTCCCTTCCTCTCTGTGAAAAATCAATAAAATATATTTAAAAAAAATAAAATATGGGTCCTATTATGTTTTCTTGCAGAATTATTGTAAAGATCAGAAAAGGTAATGTTTGATAAATGGTAGCTTTTATTTTATTTTTTTAATTTTATTTTTTATTACAAAGGGTATTACATATGTGTCCATTTTTTCCCCCCGCCCTAGACAGTCCCCTAGCCTCCCCTATTCCCCAGTGTCTTATGTCCATTGGTTATGCTTATATGCATGCATACAAATCCTTTGGTTGATCTCTTACCCCCCTACCTCCCACCCCCCAACCCTCCCGGCATTCCCGCTGCAGTTTGACAATCTGTTTGAGGCAGCTCTGCCTCTGTATCTATTATTGTTCAAAAGTTTATAATGGTCTCAATTATCCATGAATAAGAGAGATCATGTGGTATTTTTCC
>NW_006295187.1:329015-336016 GCF_000327345.1 Myotis davidii | reverse complement strand
GTGTTCTCGTTGTTTTGTTGATGGTTGCTTTTGCTGTGCAGAAGCTTTTTATTTTGATGTAGTCCCATTTGTTCATTTTCTCTTTAGTTTCAAGTGTCCTAGGAGCTGTATCAGTGAAGAAATTGCTTCGGCATATGTCTGAGATTTTGTTGCCTTTGGATTCTTCTAGAATTTTTATGGTTTCCTGTCGTACATTTAAGTCCTTTATCCATTTTGAGTTTATTTTTGTATATGGTGTAAGTTGGTGGTCTAGTTTCATTTTCTTGCATATATCTGTCCAATTTTCCCAGCACGATAAATGGTAGCTTTTATAACAATTGTCTCATGAAGTGAGGTGGCTCCCGTGTTTGTGTCAGTAGGTTTTCTGATTGGATTTGGGAGTCTCAGAGGGCAGATAAGTGCCATACTTTTGCCCTGAGTTTGTCTTGGTTCAGAATTATGCAACTGGTGAGGTGGAGGTATGGGGAGAAAGTACAGTAGAACCTCTTCAGTGTGATACTTGATTAAATTAGGTTATACCAAACCAGTGATTGGTGTGGCCATTCACTTAACTTCTAGCTATTGAATACTTACTTGTCCTAGCACTGGGGTTGGCCTATATGAGCTCATTTATCCTTTAAATATATCCTAAGACCTGGGTACTACACTCCCCAGATGCGAATAGTTAGGCTTAGAGAGCTCCCCTCAGTTGGGTCGTCAGGTTTAACAAATAAAAATACAGAAAATATTGCATGGGGTATACTCATGCTAAAATGTTATTTGTTGTTTATCTGAAGCTCAAATTTAACTGGGTGTCCTCTTTTATTTGACCACCCTACCCATAACTCCCCAAGATCATGCAGTGAGTAGAGAAGAAAGCTGGGACTTAGAACTTTGCTTCACTGGACTCTGAAGCCATCCTTTGACTTCACTCTATGATATTTCTTTAATACAACAGAAGTTAGAACTCAGATGTGAAAAATGAGGAAAACTATGTCAGATGGAGTTTCACATCCTTCACTCTTAAATTCCGGAGCTGAACTCAGATACATTTTTCTCTATCTTTCACCTGAATGGTGAAAGGTATTTCCATATTAGGTCTAATGATTAAAAATGAAGACAGCTAAGATAGTTACTATATGCCAAGCACTGGGCTAGAATTGATCTGGAAAAAGCCCACCCTTTTCAAATGACCATTTCAGGTAAGAAAATTTTAGTAAAGCCATATGGTTCTTGCGGTGACCTGTTAGTGAAAGCACCACTGCTCCCCAAAGCTGATTAGCCTAGACTTGACATTGTACATGACCTTCAGTTGGGAGAACACGAGAAGTAATCAGGGGTTCTGTGCCATTCATCCAGTACCCCTGCCAACTTTAGAGTAGGTGTTTAAGTTTTCTGATTCTTTCCCATGGGCTGCATAGAAAGTTATTCGCTGATGCTGAAGAATTGGATGTTTAGTAAGGGATAGATATTTCTAGGCTCTCAAAAATCCATGCGTGTTCCTTGGTAGATAAATGCATATGCATGGGCCATGCCTGCTCTTTAAAAGCCCCTCCCACATCCCCCCACAGAGCCTCTGAGTGTTCACCTTGGGAGCATGAGTGGTCCTCAACGTGCCCCAGAGTCACTAAAGATAATCCTGAGGCACTGCCCATTGCTGCGGTGTTAGGCTCCATATCTGACCTATCTGCCGGCCTTTCCAGGGTGGAGCTGGAGTGCGCTGAGGGTGAGAGGATGAGAGGGATGAAGAACCTGTTGGGAGAAGATTCCCTGTGGATGAGAAGGGTGAGGAGCAGTTGGCTCCCTTCTCCTCTCCTGACCTCCCTTGTGTTGATATTACAAGATTGCTCTTTGGGAGGAGAAGGGAAGGGAGGTTTTCCAAGTCTTCCTTGGGAGAACTTTGACCTCCATCTCTTTTTTTTTTGATTGAGTGGGAAATCAGCCCAAAAATGCACTTTGCTTTTTGGGTAACTTTGGTTCCGGGAAGCCAAAGGAAGTAGGAATCCATCATTTGGCCCTTTCGTGTTATGGAAACAATTTTGTGTTATAAGATTACCTGGGAGCATCAATCATTTGAATTATTTAACAGGACTGGGTATTTCTGAGATCTCAAGTTTTGGGGTGCCACGCTGTGTTTTAAGTCCGGGTTAGTTCAGATTAAACAATGAAGTCCCCTGCTTTTCCAGAATTTCAAGATTAATAACAATAGTATAATAATAATATGAAATAATTGTGATTCTAAGCCTTTTGTGTATTGAATGGATACTTTCAATATCACTTTAGGGTGGGAACTTTTGTGCCTATTGTACAAACAAGGAAACCAAGGAGCAAAGAATTTAAGTAACTTGCCTAAGGTCACACAGCTGGTTGGTGGCAGAGGCGGGATTTGAACCCAGGCAGATGAGCTCCTAAACTCTTAACTGCTATTTTGTGTAGTTGTGTCAGATATATCTTGCAAAAAGAATATTCTAATTATGTGTACTTGCATACACATCTACACAGCTTTGAAATTCAAATTTCTCAAAAATATTTAAGAAATTGGAAAAGAGGTGAATGGGAATCGAGGCATAATTTGATACCTTAGAAGGGTGGGGTAGGTTAGTCTTGAAGGCAATGAAGTAGGGGGGTTGACACTGGCATGTCCAGAATGGGAGGTGCCGGGAGCCTCAAGGGCACAGCTGAAGCTGGGGAGAAGAAAAGAGCAGGGGACATTAATATTAGAAAGAGAATTCTGGGAGTAAGGGAGTTAATTCTCAGATGCAAAGACTTGGTTACAACTCTTAATGCAAGACTACAGTAAATTTGCTTGTGAAATATCTGTTTGCCTGTCTGTCTACCTACTTCTATAAAGGAGTTGGTTAAAACATGCAAGTCATTCTTATATATATATTCTTTAGGGAAAATTATACTCTTATAATATGCTGGTTCATTCACTAAAAACTGTTTGGTTTTTTTCTTTTAGAGCCATTCATGCTACTTGGCTCACAGGCATGTGATTTATTTTTACCTGAGAAGGAACTCTCACTGTCCAAGTGTCTTGAAACTGTCACCCCATTCATTCTAAGTTGGAAACATTCCAGTCTTTCTGTGATCATTGTGCGTGGAGTAAGAATAAAAATCAAGGGAAAGATTTTTAAAAACAGGGCAATACTAGTCAATAAATATGTGTTTAACCCTACCGGCACAAAGGTAGTGTACAGCGTAGAGGACCACACACGGCTTATTTTTAACAGATTGCTTTAGCCTCCAGTGCAGTGATGCTTGCTTCTGAGAGTGTGTGTGCGTCTGTGTGTGTGTGCGTGTGTGTGTGCGCGTGTTCCCTGTCTGCATTCAGCCTGCGCCACTACCATGGCAATCAATGTTTTCTCAATGCCCTCTGTAGGTGCGGAGGCTTTCTTTGATGCTTAAAGTCCTACACTTCCCAGACATTACGTGTGCACAGTGCTCGTGGGCTTTAAGCGCTGCACTAAGCATGCACGTCTCCTACCCAAAGTAGCCACAGCGCCGGCATTCCCACAATAGCGGCAGCCCTGAGCAGATGCTTCCAGTGTTCTTATCCGGCTGTGCTTTTCACTTTGGGACAAAGTTCTCTACCCATATCTCCTGGATTTCTTTTCTCCACACGAGAAAGCCTGCATTGGGAAGATCTCATCATGCTATGCAGGCAGCGTGAGCCAAGTTCTTGGGACTGCTAAGGATTTCTTTGCCTTTTTCCTCCCCCTTTTCCTTTTTTGGAGATGTGTATCAGAAAAGGCTTTGCCTTTAGAGAGAAATTTTACCGCTCTTGCCAATGATGTGTAACAATATTAAACTTAATGGCAGACCTTGAAGTGTATAAAAACTTAAGTCCAGAAAAAGGTAAGAGCCATACTACTAATTTTATGGTAAGTATAATAGCCCTAATAAGAGATGGTATACATTTCTTATTTTGTTTCACGTTTAGTTAAATTAAAGATGTATCTGACTCTTGACAGCATATTTGAGAATATTATATTTCAATGTGAGATGAAAAGGTAACAAAGTATTTTTTATTAGGCAAAAGAGCTTGTTTTCTTGCAAATGTGTACTTTTATAATGGTAGAATTTGCATGCTGATAAATTGGAAGTGCATTATTGTAATACAGTGGTCAGTGACAAAATCTTCTGAATTCTTAGGTTGAAGCACAAATGTACTTAAAGATTTTGTCTAATGCTTACAAACTGTGGGTTTTAATTTAAACATTGTCAAGTCTTATTTTCAGTTTGAATAATGATGAATTAAGCTGTGTTTTTACTTTTTCTGATAACCTGGACAGAATGATTCCCAATTGTATCAAAGATAGCCATGTTTCATAATTACAATTATTTTATAATGATATACAAAATGTTTATAATTAGCTTTCTAGAACGAAATGGCTTAAGTATTTGGCATAGATAAAATGGAGGCAGAATCCATGTATCATGTTCTTAGAGCCTATCTGTTAGCTCTGATAGTGTGAAGGGAACATTTTAAAGACAAGTTAGGAGAGCAGAAATTTAAAATACATGGCGACTGTTCTTGAATGATCAGAAATATTCCTGCCTGGTCAGACAGAATAAATGGCATGTCAAGAAATGTCTTCTAAACTTATCTTCAACCTGAAATTGGTCTGGCACTTCAGATTATTCATGTGCATCTACTCAAATGGAACTTTATCACGTTGGTGCTGGATTGGAGAGTCTGCCTAGAGATTGTTGCTAGTTGCGGTATCAACTTCAGTGTGTCATATTCATAGTAGCCGCATTGATGCTTGCTTCTTATTCAAAATAGAAATAGGACCCTGGTTGAGAGATCTGGAGTATAACTGACTTTTCTAAGCCTTGGAAGGACCTTTTATACAAAAACAGGGTAGAATTTGCTTTACTCCGTATACAGGTAGAGGACTTTCCATTTAGAATTTTGACTTTTAATGTGTTTTTAGGAACTCTTGTGTGTAGGAGTTGAATGTAGGGGTAAATTGAATTGATTAGAATACTATCAGGATTGTCTTGTTTTATACATTATGGAAATAATGATGAAAATGACCTCTATTACTTTCACCACATAATCTTTAAGATGAAATTAAAGTGGAAATTAAGCTTTAATTCTTAAACATTATCAAAATTGGAATGAATTTTTCTAGTTGTATAAGCTTTTAAAGTTGACAAATGTAAGGTGTCTTGCTTCAAGGTAGATGTCTTCACATACTGATGGTCTGACTAGAGATTTTTAAAAATGAGTATATATTTCACATTTTACTTCATAGATTTTCAATGATTTATTTTTATGGTTTATTTTGCAGAGTGAAAAATTTCCTTTACTGACTGTATATCTTGGTATTAAAATCATCTTAGTAGGTTGCAAGACTATTTTAAAATAATTTCTTTTGAATTCCAGATCAGTTTTAAGTGGAACATCTTAAAATATACAGATCAACTTCACAGTATATAAAATTAATGGAGCCTGATTTCTCATAAAACCTGAGTTGTCTTATTAACAGTAATGTTAGTGGAAGTGTTTTCAATGAATGGGGATACAAAGTTGAAAAATGTTCATTGAGAGCCAGGAAGACCAAGGAGAAGAAACTTCAATTTAGATGGCACCTCCTTAGTTTTAAAGCTGTATATTAAGTGTAAAACTCATGTCTGCTCCTACATTTTGTATTTATGCATATACTTAGGAAATTATTATTATTAGCTCCCCAGTTAGAATTCATCTTAGTGATTCTTAAAGCAATCACTACTGAATGTGTAAGGGACTTGAACTGCAACATAAAAACAGATGTCAGATCAAGCTTTAGGCATCTAAGACAAGTGTTTTTTTATAACCTTGTTATGTCTTCCAACCCCAATTTCCTTTCTAGTAACAAAATATAATACGACTCTCTTGCTTTCTTCACAAGGTTTTTATAAGAATTACTGGTATAATGTCTCTGAAAGCATTTGGAATATGGGAAAGGACCACAGAAATGTAAACTGATATAATCATAGAAATAAGAGTAATGCACATTTCATCTACTGGAAATAAGAATAATGCACATTTCATCTAACTGAAAATAAATTATATTTGTTTTAGAGTGCAAATAAAAACACACACGTTGACCTCGAACTTTGGTAGCATCTGCTACTAATTTTCCCCTCGACTCTGTGTAACCTACATGCTGGCAGTGTGCGTGCTGTGTGTGGATGCTCAATAGGGCTGATGGCAGTGTAGGGGTGAGTCCTAGATTTCTAGAGCAGGGAGAAACCACAGAAATCTCATTCTTTTTTTTTTAAGGAGAAAAAACATAGACTGCACAAATTTCTCCAAGACATGAAGTAGATCTGTGGCCAAAATCAAGTTTGATCATGATGGCTGGACCTCTTCTTTTCAATCACAAAGATTTTTGCTCTTAGGAGATGCTAAACATTAGGGTGCTTGTGATTTCTCTCATTATGTCATTTGAATTCTTTGTACAAGACCTTTTTTAGGGAGGGGAAAATTGCGTTTCTTAGGGAATTTTTAACTGCGAATAATTGGCACAATCACGGATATATTGAATGCTTTATATACATACAAAGTGCTCATTGAGGATATAAAGGATAAATAAATGTATTACCTTCTTTTTTAGTAACTCATGGTAGAGTGCAAAGGCATGCTTGTATCACTGTAATTACGGTAGCACTGGGATAGAGGAGCATTCCAGTGATAACTTGAGCGTGGAGAATTCAGCAAAGGACTGCTGGAGGTGACATTTGAACTGGCACTTGAAGAATACAAATAATTACATCAGGTAGATAAGCAAAGATCAAAGACGAAGAAGTAGGCAAGGGCCAGGTGTTATAATAAAGACCTCATATCCAGGTTAATATATTTCAAATATAGATATATATAGCAGCAGAAGGCTTTAAGCTGGGGAGAGACTAATCTGATTTGATTTTCAGAAAGATCTCTCTTTAGAAAGATCAATCAATAGTTTAGAGCAGCCGTGGGCAAACTACGGCCCGCGGGCCGGACCCGGCTGTTTGAAACGAATAAAACTAAA
>NW_006295187.1:326459-328965 GCF_000327345.1 Myotis davidii | reverse complement strand
CAAACCGGTTTCGGCAAGACCGTACTTTTTATGTAATGATGTTTACTTTGAATTTATATTAGTTCACACAAACACTCCATCCATGCTTTTGTTCCGGCCCTCCGGTCCAGTTTAAGAACCCATTGTGGCCCTCGAGTCAAAAAGTTTGCCCACCCCTGGTTTAGAGGCTGAGGGGAGGAATGAGGCTGGAGCAAGGGAGACCAGAAGGCTGTTGCAGTAAATGGGTGAGAATACAATGATTTCTATTCAAGGTTCTTAGCTTAGATACATTGTACTCTCAAGTTCACACTGGTATCCTTTGCCCCTGATCAAAGCTGCTCTAGAATTCACACTGCTTCTTCCTCTGCACATGCCTTTTTCCCCGGTTACTGTCTTATAGTTGGGATCATTCAGCTATAAATTAGTAATTGCCTGATATGAAACTTAACATTTCTGCTCTTACTACATTTGGAACCTCTTGTCCATTAGATAGGATTGTGCCAGTTATGAGTATTTCTGCTCTTTTCTTTTTTTTTTACAGAAATAAAAAATGTATTTCCCCAAGAAGCTCATAGAACTCCAACTCAACCTGTTTTAGGTTACAGGTCATTGATTTGGATGTTGTCATGTTGCTTGCATCACCAGTCCAAATATCACATTAGAGTAGGGAGGTCAGTGGCCATGTCTTGGTATTTAACTTTGTTAAAAATGGCGATTTTCTTATTTAATGAAAATGATACTCATGATACTGTGTACTTTATTCTGTTCCACAGATCTATTAGTGTAGTTCTGAACTATCTATTAGGACAAGTTCTCCATCATTGTTCTTATTAAAAAAAAATTTCTTTTTTAGGTCTGTTCTATTCCAGGTAATTTTTTAAAAATATATTTTTATAGATTTTAGAGAAGAAGGGAGAGGGAGAGAGCGATAGAAACATCAATGATGAGAGAGAATCACTGATCAGTTGCCTCCTGTATATCCCCCACTGGGGATTGAGCCCCCAACCCAAGCATGTGCCCTTGACCGGAATTGAACCTGGGACTCTTCGGTCCGCAGGCCGCTGCTCAATCCACTGAGCCAAACCAGCCAGGACCCAGGTAAATTTTATAAACAGTCTGTTTAGTCTCCAAAATAATCCTTTAGGATTTTTTTTTAATTGGAATTGCATTGCATTTATGGAATAACTGAGCAGAACCACCAACTCTAAGATATTGAGTCTTCCCTTTCAGGAACATGGTAGGACCCACCACATTTTAGGTTTTCTTTTATGTTGTAAAGATTTTGGGTTTTCTTCATGTAGATTTATTCTTGTGGTTTTAGTTGGTATTGTGATTTTTTTCAGTTACATTTTCTTATTTTTTAAAAACAGTTGAAAATTTCAATCTAGTGTAAAACATTTTTACTAGTATAAAAGAATTAGTACAGAAAGTATGGTTCCCCTCTTAGTCCTCTTCACCTCTTTCTTAAATAAACTACTTTGAACTATTTTACTTTACTTTTTGTTGGGTTTTAGTGTTACTTTCATATTTCTGAATGATGTACTTATACTATTATCTATCGATTTTTCTATTTTGATATTATCTCCAGTGGTAGATGAGGAATTAGTTCACCTATTCCATCACTCCCAAATGTCTTTCAGTTACTCTCTTGATTACCTTTGAACTTTAACAATTCACTTACACGTTTGTTTCCTGCTCTGCCAAATAGAAATACTAGTGACCATAGCACTCCTTTTACCAATCCTTTATCTCACTATCCCTTCTAACTTCTATCACATATAATAATCTTTCCATTCTTTTTCTGTACTTATAATTACTCCTTCCATGTTTCAATCATAGGTTGATTTAAAAAATTAATAAGAAAAGTTTACATACTATAACTACATAGAATTACATTGTTGTGAATATGTAAATTCTCATGAGAGCAAAGTCATCACCTACGTTCATTTTAGTTAAGGATACTGCTTCAGAAAAAGATGTCTGAGGAAAAGGACAGATTTTGGATATCTCTATACCAGGTAATTGCATCAAACTCAGAAAAATTGAGTGCCTAATAATATTTTTTTCTTTATTGATTAAGGTGTGTCCTTATCTCCCCATTACTATCCCACTCCCACTCATGACCTCACCCCCCTGGTGCTAATAATAATTTTGACAGTTATAGTCTTCATCCTAACTCAACAAGGCATGTATAGTTGCTACCTTCACTTTGGGATGAGGAGTCTGAGGTGCATGGAGAGGAAAATAATTTGTTCTAGGTCATACTGTAATTGGGCGAGCTGACGCTTTGAGTCCTGTTGGCCAGCTTTGGAACCTGGACTCGCAATCATGCTCCCTTTCTTCTTGGTATTATTTTCATAGGAAGGAAACAATTGATAGCCTTCTCTGTAAAAAATTCTCTACCTTCTCTATAAAGACAACTCAGTCTACCTTCTCCTGCGTTCTGCATCTACCTTTCCCTAGCCCACAGGTTGGCCTGTTTTTCCCTTGAGTAAATAGACCTGTAAATGACTACTTCCTGAGTGAG
>NW_006295187.1:317199-326422 GCF_000327345.1 Myotis davidii | reverse complement strand
AAGAGCGGTGTGGTGTAAGGAAGCAGTCGGGTAGGAATGGTTATGGTGGGCTCATATCACACAAGGTTTTTGATATGCCCCTGAGAAGTTTGGGTTGGATCTAATGAAGAAAGGGAGAAATTTTAAGTTTTGTAGTGAATGGATGATATAAAATTGCTGTTTTAGGGGAAAAGGAGTGGTAATTTAGGAAAAAAACATGGTATTATAGAAAAGAAGTACTGTGAAGAATTGATTCACACAGCCAAAGATTAAGTGTCCTGCAATCTACTTGAGAAATTAGTTCAGGCATATAAGGCCATGAACCCTTGTTGAGTTTTTGACAAATGATCCTGTACTATCTCTAATTACTTGTCAACAAAACAGAAGCTACCATGAGTGAGCTAGAGTTACTTCAGCTATCTCTTTGAAGAAAGGTGAATGATTGTTTCTATTGATCTGTTTAAAAAATTAGTCATGGTGGTAGATGTGTATAACATAAGGTTTTGTCTAATCCAGTGACCTGTTGCTTCTTGTTTTTCTTTAAAAACGGTATCAGTATGTCTGTTTTTCTAGGGAGGATGAGAAAAGATAAAACTTGAGAGTCTATACAAGCAGGAGTCAGAGGCAACCCCTGCCCAATGTAGAAACAAAATCAGGAGAAGAGAAAAGAAGATGAAATAAAAGCCGTAAAGGATAATTTTTTGCTTTCTTTCATAATTTCTCTTTGCACATTCCCCCCTCATGTCTAAGTTTATTCGTCATCATTTGCCCTTTTCTTTTTCTTTGTTTCATTTTGAATGTCCAAAGTTATATCCGATGGTTGTTTTTAAAAATAAATCAAGCACTATTGATTTATATTAGGCACTAAATAAAATTTCTCCTGGCCTTTCCCACCCCTCATATAGTACCATGGTTGATATTTTGGCATGTAGATTTGCATTCTTCCAGGAATGTATGTATGTATATGTATATGTGTATGCACACTTATACAGAGAGGAGTCACATTAGTAATGAAGATCTTATAGGGCATTACATTTTTATGTGATCAATAAGAAGAATGAAAAATTTAAATTGTGTGGGCTCTTCCATAACCCCACCTTCCTATTTCTACTTGTTGAATCCCAGAATGAACATGAGATAGGACTTCAGCTATTATTTATTTGGCTCTTATCATTTAGTTACTAACTTAGACCTAGTAACTCAATGTCCTCATACAGTGAGCATTCTCCTGATACTGAGATTAGAAGGTTAATTTCAGTTATTTTATACTTTCCTTTTTCCCGTTTTTGTATTTTTTTACATTTACTCATTCTTTTTCCTCAGGTTCTCATTGATGTTTTGAAAAACGAAAAGTCCAGAAAAATTAACTAGGAACATGAGTGAAGGCAGGCATGGGGGCATAATGAATAGGGATATATAAATATTGGTGGTGGAGGGGGAGAGGAAGAGAGATCATGTCTCGGAGTTTCTCACCTACCACTTACTTTTCATTTTATTGAAAGAATTTGGCTGGCCAGTCCTCTTCATATTTGATCATGGTACATGGTCATTCTGAACTTCATTCCATATTCTCTCACTACTTTTTCCTGTCTCAAATGTATACCCCTTTTTCCTAAAGGAGTCGTGAATGGAAGTAATATATATACACGAGGGCAAATGAAAAATAGAACAAACGAAGAATGAATTTCTTCTGTTCTTCTTACCCTTGTGTTTCTTACTGTCCCCACTCTGGGGCACTCATTCTTCTGTTGGTTGTGATCTTTCTTCCACAAAGTCTTCCTTTTCATGTTTAAACTTTCTTGCCCTAGTTTTCTCATTTCACTGGTTTCTTTTTCATTGAAATAAAATTTAGGTTATTTTTTTTTATTTATAAAACCCGGCACAAGATAAGAATCAATGGTTGGTATTACTCCGGCTCTGACATATAGTAGCTGGAAGATCTTGGAGCAGATGCCCACCCTTTGTGTTGGGCTAGGGGATTTTTCTAAGATGCTTTCCTTGGCTTTTCTTATTCTAAGCTCAGACATGTCAATAAGAACAAAAACAAAACCACACAAATATTGGCAGGCCTGGCAGAAGCCCTGAGGATTGAGGAGAGCAAGAAGCTGATGAAACTGTCAGCTGTTAGTGCAAACGGTGTGATCAGGCCCTGGCTAACATTATAAATGAAGCATGTCAAACTCAAAGGCTAACACAGGCCAAATAAACAAGGCTGAAGTATAGTGGACTGCAAAAAAGCACAAAAACTTCAATTTTCATAGAAACCGAGGTTTAATTCGATAAGAGACATGCTGAATACAAAGGGCTGAAATAACTGAGTAATCGTTAACATAAAATAAGAAAATTTTAATAAAAATTAATATTTTTTCTTGAACATTAACTCACCAGACACTGGAGGCCTGGTGCATGGATTTGTGCACTGGTGGAGGAGCATGGCCTGCGGGGATTGCCTGCTGTGGCATGCTGCTCATCCCAGTCAGCTGAGTGGCACTCCCACTGTGGGAGCGCACTGACCACCAGGGGGCAGCTCCTGCATTGAGCATCTGTCCCCTGGTGATCAGTGCGCATCATAGCAACTGGTCGACCGGTTGTTCTGGTTGTTCTGCCATTCGGTCACTGGGCTTTTATACATATAGATTATGTATAATAGGATATTGTAAAAATTAAGTTATGAAATTTTTATTAAAACGTTTCTTACATACCATTGTATTGGCTAGGCCACAAAGATATTCGTTGTGGGCCACATGCTGCCCACGGGCCCCGAGTTTGACATGCTTGTAAAATAAACACTGGGTGTATATGGCACTTATTTGAAGAGAGGCTACAGTTTCAGTCACTGCCTGTGGTAACGAATATTAAGAGAGTGAAAAATGGGTTCCTTTAGGGACAAGTCAAGATTAAGGGGCTGGACATATTGTTTCTTGGTTGAACCATCCAGCTTTATAATTCTGTGGTGTTTGGTATTATCTGTCTTTTATTTCTTTTTAAATTTCTTCATTTGACTAATATGTGCTTTTTCCATGCCACTGTTTTATTGTTCTACTACTTTATTCTATATTCATTTATTCTTGTCTTCTGGGCACAATTCTAAGTTTACATTCCTTTTTATAATTCCTCATTTACTCAATACATAGTTTATTTCCTTGTTCTCTTATTCATGTTTCTGATAACTTTCTCATTCTCACATGCAACCTGTTATCTCTTTTTTTAAAAAAAAATATTCTTATTGCTTTCAGAGAGAAAGGGAGAGGGAGAGGGAGAGGGAGAGGTAGGGAGAGAGAGAGAGAGAGAGAGAAACATCAATGATGAGAGAGAATCACCACTGGGGATCAAGCCCACAACCTGGGCATGTACGCTGACTGGGAATGACCTTCTGGTTGATAGGTCGAGAACAGGGCCTGTTCTCTTTTTTTGATATTATCATTTCTTTTGTTCCCTTGTACCCCAAAATGAGAGAAGAGGGACACTGGTGGCAGGGACACCCAGAAGTTCTAATCTGGGATCTTTCCAGTGCTTTGGTACCATGGTGGGTGAATATGGGATGTGGATAAAAATAGGAACAAAAGACAAAGTTTCTAATAGCAGCTTAGCTTTTTCAGTAATCACTTAGGCCAATTTCACTGGTACTCATTTTCCTCATTAAAAAACATGGATTCTATGCATTTCGAAAAGTTATGAGAATTAAATGAGATGATAGTGTAACAAGTCTTACCGAGTGCTCTGTACATAGGCCTTCAGTAAATTGTACACCTTTCCTCTAATACATGCTTGCTCATTTTAGTATCTTCCACACGCACCTTGTCTGTGTTCCATTCCTTCCTTTCTCTCACGGTTGACAACCTATGGCAGTGCTCTATTTGTGTGTGTTTTTTCCATCCTCATCATGTACCTATCATTTTACCTCGCTCCTATATAACCAAGTTAAGCTAAGCATATGTTAAAGGTGTGAAAAGAAAAAACTAAAGATGCAATAAGTTAAACCCTCAGCTGGCTTTAATTAACAAAAACAGCTTATTTAGTCTTATATAAATGCAAAAACAGCTTACCCACTCAATTTTGATAATCACAGCTCACCCACAATATTCAGTCTTCCCTGAGAAGAATTAATATTTGATCATTTGTGCTGACTTCTTTCATGCTAAGTCTTTCAAATCCCTAAGTCCCTCTGCGTCTAGTCATTTAGACCGATTGAGTAAAGGAAGCACACAGACCAAACAGAGAGGATGTTTTTAAAAGTTCCAAGGAAGAGGACTAAAAAACATTGAGTTTTCCAAAATTAAAAGAGTTACAGGGTGTTTTTTTTCTTACCTGATTGCCAAAGGATTAAAAAAAATATCTAGTGTCAGCAGAGGTGTGGGAAAATGGGCACTTCCTGCATGGTTAGTGGGGATCTGAATTCGTATTTCTGAAGGGCGGTTTGACAATGGACAAAACCCTTTAGCTCAGCAGCTTTATTCCAGAAACTAGTAAAAGTACTTGCACAAAGATATAGCAATAGGAATGTCGACTGCAGTATTTTTTTTGTATGAAAAGCAATAAGAGGGAAACTACCTAAATGTACAGTAAATAACTGATTGTTGAAAAATCACCCCTCACTGTGGAATGACTTAAAGTTCTTTAAGTTGCTTGAACCTCAGTTTTCTTACTTATACTAGTAAAATGGGGTAAAAGACCTACCCACTACCACAGTTTGGTGTGCAGATTAAATTTTGAGTCAGCGAATATGAAATACTAGTAGCTTCATTGTTTCAAAAATGTTGTGCAAATACAAGGAGGAACTTTCATTAACACAGATTTTACTGTTTTGCATTGTAAAAAAATATGTACTTGACTCATGGATTAGACGGAGAATTGGCAAACTCTGTTGGGCCAAACCTGGCCAGCTGCCTGGTTTTGGAAATGCAGCTTTAGTGACACACGCATACTCAATAGTTTACGTACTTTTCTAAGGTCATTTTTGCACTGCACTCGAAGTTGAATGATTGTCACAGAGACTCCATGGCCCTTAAAGACTAAAACATTTACTATCTTGCTTCTTACAAAAGAAGTTTGCTGACCTTTGGACTAGACTGAACGTCTCAGGTCTTTTTCATTTGCTATTTTAGGTTAGTGTCTGAGACATAGCAGATGCTCAGAGAATCTTGACTAAGGGGCTGAAATCTTTCCTGGAGGCCTGTAGTTCAGAAATTATGCAGCAATTTCAGTAGGAAAGATGCATCGCACCCTAGGCTCCTTTGCGCTCTTTGAGTAGCCAAATAGCCAAGATAATCAGGGACCCTGAGTTCGGTCCCTGCAGAATCCCCTTTTCTGTGCTGCCTTTGCCAGGTTTTTCTCTGAACATAAGCAAGTGTCCCTTCTCACCATTATAATTGGTATAGTCATCAAACTGCTTATGACACATCACTGTTCAATCTATTATGGTTGGCAACTATGAAGGGAGTGATAATTGCAGAGAGTAAAGGACAGTTGACTGAAGCATGTTTTGATATTACAAGTGCACTGTCTCATTAATGTTAGTTTCTGCTTGTTATGTAGCCTGACTTTGCTACTTTGAAGACCTACCAGCCTGAATTAGGGTGGTGCAAACTTGCTAGTAAATCTTTTCCTCTAATGATTGGCAAGCTAAGAGTTTATAATCAGCCGGTACAAATTCAGTATTGAGCTTGTAGAGATATTAAGATAGATGATGGAGGGGAAGTTCGTGGAGCGACATTTATTGATTGCCTAGTAGCTGTTATACTACTTGCCAAGGATGGTAAGTGAGATAAATAAGCCAGAGTCCTTCCTCGAGGCACACACAGCTTAGTGGGAGAAGATACAAAACGAATGGGCAGATCCCTTCTTATGTATGAGAGATAGGGAGACGTTTGCTAAGAGATATTATTTTTATAGACGCTAATATCTGGAGCAGCAGTCTCTTCAAATGAAATAATCAGAAGGTTGAACACTTTGGCTGGCTTATGGAAAGCGGGGAGAGGGGCCCTAGAGGAAAGAGGGAAAAAAGAGCAGAAGATTTCAGCACTTAGTTAATGATAGAACTGGGTCAAGATTGACTTCTTTGTGCATATTCTTAGTTACTCAAATTTAACCAAAGGCACTTGTCTAACTCGATTAAATCACATATTACAAAGGAGGCATTTTTGCAGCTATGTTTAGCACGTGCATTTTTGTAGCTTTCTCTTTTTTGTTTTGAGCAGTTAGATTTTAAAAGGGTGCATGAAATTTTTAGGTATGCCCATAGAATTCGTAGAATATAGCCATTGAAAATAGCAGGTTGTGTTGCTGTAAAAAAATTGTAGAACAGGGACAGAATTTCATTCCACTTGGCATCTCTAGAAGCTACAACAATGCCCTACATGGAGTGGGTCTTCAATTATTGTGTATTGATAAATTATTGGGAGTTTTGCAATTGAAACTAAAGATTTAATATCCCTTTTAATTATTGCAAAAAAAGAGAGAAAGAAATATATAAACATAGGAAGCAAATATCAATGAATGAGTCAGAGTTCTCATGGGGACTGGGGCTATTTGCTTGCAATGCATTCACTGTTCTCCCTGGCTTCTTATTTTGCTAGTCTCAAAGCTTATGACAAAGAAAATGATTGATTTATTGATTTAAGATTATGGCCTTAGTTCTTCTAATTCTAGTGAATTAGAAGCTTGTCCAAACAGTATTTTCAAGGTCTTTTACTGAACTGTACAGACGATGGACCCCCAGCTAGAATATGGATGGATCAATTGTTGGGCTTTCTTTATAGATTCTGCTGATTCACTACGGGGACAAAACTTCTCTATTCTTCCATATGCCAATTCTCCATGTGGCATTATGTTTGAAATCTGCAGGCAGGTAGGGATTTGAGCTATATGGGATGTTCTGCTGAGTATATCAGACCTTTGCTACTTGGTAAATTTCATATCAAATTCAATTACCTATGAAGCCATCCTGAGGGAGCCACTCACCCTAAGGTACATGGGAAAAGGAAAATTGTCAATCTATTTTTTAACAAGAGACTTTTTTTTTTTTTTTAAAGAGAAGCATGTTGATTTTCTTTCAGTAATATAAAACCCAAATGCACAAAAGATGAGGCAGAGCTCAAGAGACTGATAGGGAGAAGTGGGTGGAAGAATTATTTTAGACACTCCCTCCACCCCCCCTCCCCGCAGTCTTTGAAACCATTTAGCTAAAGTTCAGGTGCACCTGTAGCTAAATAACTTCTAATATTAGGATATTAGATTGGAATATATGTTTCCCAGGCACAGAAACAGTGCTGTTTTCCCCTGTTAGTGCTGAGCACACAGTGGTATTCCAAGGACCTTTAGCTATAGAACAGTCCTTATTGCATAACAAACACCTACTGAAGCTGGCTGCAAATAGCCTTGGAGTTTGAGATTTGCTGCTGCCATCTCAATTCCAAATGCCTTGAGTTTCTGTAGCAGTCTTATGAATTTTAGATCCTTAGAACTTACTCGTCTTATAACTGGAAGTTTGTCCCCTTTGCCCAGCATCACCTCATTTTCCCACCCTCTAGCCCCTGGCAACCACTTTTCATTCTGTTTCTATGAGTTAGGCTTTTTTAGATTCCACTTACAAAGGATACCATACAGTATTTGTCTTTCTCAGTCTGACTTATTTTGCTTAGCATGATGCTAAGTTTCTTTTATGATGTGGTAAATAGGATTTTCTTTTTTTTTTTCATGGATAAATAATATACTGTGGGGGGCTTGTGTGTGTATCACATCACATAGGTTGTTTCCGTGTCCTCACTACTGTGAATAATGTTTCAGTAAACATGGGAGTGCAGGTAGCTCTTAGAGACCGTTTTCATTTCTTTTGGGTATATTCCCAGATATAGAATTGTTGGATCATATGGTAGTTTTATTTTTAGAGGAACATCCACACTGTTTTCCTTAGCAGTTGTACCAATTTACATTCCTGCCAACAGTGCACAAGGGTTCCTTTTTTCCACATCCTTGCCAACACTTGTCTCTTGACTTTTGGATGATAGCCATTTTAACAGGTATGAGGTGATATCCCTTTGTGATTTTAAAACTATTTATCTTTATCATTGAAAGTATTACAGATGTCTCTGAATTTTATTTTTTCCTCTTGACCCCACCTTCACCCCAAACCCACCCCTCTCAGGCCTTCACAACTGTATTGTCTGTATCCACAGGCTATGTATATATGCATATAAATTCCCTGGTTAATCACTGCCCACCCATCCACCCATCTCTCCCAACACCCGCCATCCCTCTGAAATTCGTCAATCTGTTCCATGCTTCTATGTCTCTGGATCTATTTTGTTCATCAGTTATTTTGTTCGTTAGATTCCACATATGAGTGTGATCATGTGATACTTATCTTTCTCTGACTGCCTTATTTTGCTTAGCTTAATACTTTCCAGGTCCATCCATGCTGTTGCAAATGGTAAGAGTTCTTTTTTATATATATAGCTACGTAGTATTCAATTGTGTAAATGTTCTACAGCGTTTTTATACACTCATCTGCTGATGGGCACTTGGGCTGTTTCCAAATCTTAGCTATTGTAAATTATGCTGCTATGAACATAGGGGTGCATATATTCTTTCTGATTGGTGTTTCTGCTTTCTTAGGTTATATTCCTAGTTGTGATTTTGACTTGCATTTCTCTTATGATTACAGATGTTGAGCAAATTTTATGTACTTATTGGGCATTTGTATATCTTATTGGGAAAATGTCTGTTTAGTTCCTCTCATTTTTTAATCAGATTGTTTTTGCTATTGAGTTACATGTGTTCTTTATATATTTTTGATATTAAATGTATAATTTTTAAACATTATCCCATTCTATAGGTTGCATTTTCATTTTGTTGATTGTTTCTCTTGCTGTGCAGAAGCTTTTAGTTTGATATAGTCCCACTTTTTTTCTTTTGTTACTTGTGTCTTTGGTTTCATATAAAAAAATTGTTACCAAGACCCATGTCAAGGAACTCCCCCCCACCCCTATGTTTTCTTCTAGGAGTTTTATGGATTCAGTTTTTTTTTAAATATATTTTTTATTGATTAAGATATTACATATGTGTCCTTGTCCCCACGTTACCCTCGAACTCCCCCGCCCCCACGTTGTCCGTGTCCATTGGTTAGGCCTATATGCCTGCATATAAGTCTTTTGGTTGATCTTTCCCCCTTACCGCCACCCTCCCTTACCCTCCCTCCAAAGCCCGACAGTCCAATCAATGCCTCTCCGTCTCTGGATCAGTCCTT
>NW_006295187.1:294739-315808 GCF_000327345.1 Myotis davidii | reverse complement strand
CCAAGATGAAAAAAGACAGCTGCGTCCTCAGGTGCCAGCCCCTTTCCGCGCGCGCGAGTCCCCTACCTCTGCGCTTTACTTCTGCAGCTTCTCTTGCTCTCAGTGTGCTTTTCTTTCCTTCTAGTTGTAGAATTTACAGTCAGCCAGGCTTCCTGTGGTTCTGGATGATGTCTGAATTGTTTTTCTAAGGTATTAATCAATTGTTGTGAGCGGCATCAACTTCCCGGTGTTTATCTCTGCTGCCATCTTGTTTCTCTGGATTCAGTTTTTTATGTTTAAGTCCATTTTGAGTTAATTTTTATGAATGGTGTAAGATATAGACCCAATTTTATTTTTCTTCATGTTGTTATCCAGTTTTCCCAATGCCATTCATGGAAGAGACTATCCTTTACTCATTGAGTACTTATACATCCCTTAAATATTAGTTGACCATATATGTATTTATTTCTAGGCTCTTGATTCTGTTCCATTGGTCTATGTATCTATATTTATGCCAGTATTATACTGTTTTGATTACTATAGTTTTGTAATATAATTTGAAATCAGAAAGAATGATGCCTCCAGCTTTGTTCTTGTTGCTCAGGATTGCTTTGGCTAATTGTGATCTTTTGCGATTCCATACAAATTTTAGGTTTGTTTTTCTTTTCTTTTTTAAAAATATATTTTATTGATTTTTTACAGAGAGGAAGGGAGAGGGATAGAGAGTTAGAAACATCAATGAGAGAGAAACATTGATTAGCTGCCTCCTGCACACTCCCTACTGGGGATGTGCCCACAATCAAGGTACACGCCCTTGACCGGAATCGAACCTGGGACCCTTGAGTCTGCAGGCTGATGTTCTATCCACTGAGCCAAACCGGTTAGGGCTAGGTTTGTTTTTCTATTTCTACAAAAATACCGTTGGAATTTTGATAGGGATTGCATTGAATATATAAATGGCTTTAGGTAGTGGGGTCATTTTAATAATATTAACTATTCTCATCCATGAAATTGAGATATCTTTCCACTTGTTTTTGTTTTCAATTTCTTTCAACAAAGTCTTATACTTTTTAGTGTACAGGTCTTTCACCTCCTTGGTTAAATTTACTCCTAAGTATTTTATTGTGTTTTTTTTCTTATTTGTGAATGAGATTTTTTAAAAATTTCATTTTCAGACATTTTGTTAGTTTGCAGAAGCACAATTGATTTCTGTATATTGATTTTGTAACCTGAAACTTTAATGAATTCATTGATTTTTATTTCTAATAGTTTTTTAGTGGAAATATAAATATTTTCAAATGCTCTATATAAATATTATATCATCTTCAAATTCCTTTGTGATTTAGATGCTTTCTATTTTAAATAAGAAATGGAAATGAATTCTATAGTAGGCCCTTTGGCCATTTTAGTATCTCTAAAAGAACCATATGATTTTTCTTCTTATATTTGTTAAAATGGTGAATTACACTATGGATTGCCTACAAATGAAATTTTCCTTGCATTCCTGGAAAAATCCCACTTGTTGAAACATTATTATATTTTTTAACATGTTATTCATTTTATATCTGATTTTTATATCAGTATTTATAAGTGAAGTTGTTTTGTAGCTATTTTTGTGCAATCTTTATGAAGTCAAGTTTAGGTATTAGTATTATATCTACTTGATAAAATGAATTTGGTAGTTTATGCTTTCTTTCCTATACTCTGGAACAGTTCAAGTAGCATAAGGGTAATCAATTCTTTGAAGGTTTGTTAGAATTCCACCCATAAAACCACATGGAGCTTGTGCTTCCTTATGGGTTGTTTTTTCTTTTCTTTTTTAAAAATATATTTTTGTTGATTTCAGAGAGGAAGGAAGAGGGAGAAAGAGATAGAAACATCAATGATGAGAGAGAATCATTGATTGGCTGCCTCCTCACACTGGAGATCGAGCCCACAACCTGGGCATGTGCCCTTTACCAGAATCGAACCCAGGACCCTTCAGTCTGCAGGCCGACACTCTATCCACTGAGCCAAACCGGCTAGGGTTATGGGATTGTTTTTATTTTGAGGGAGAATCTTTTCTATTTCATATATGAAAATTGATGTTTAAGTTTATTATCTGTATTTGGGGCCAAATTGGGGGCAATGTGTTTTTTAGGAAATTATCCCTTTAACTTAGGTTTCCAAATTTTTTTCCCTAGAGTTGGTGAAATATCATCTTTTGGTATTTTAAGTATATACTCTGTTTCAATATTTTTCCCTTTTGCAGTTTCTTATTTTGTTTATTATACTTTCCCTTTTTTTTTCTTGAGTAGGTTTGCTAGTGTTCTCTCTTTTTTTGTCATTGGGATACCAGAGGAAAGGGGAAAAACCAAAACCAGTGGTGGTAGTCTAGTGGAAAGCTTGAAGTGGAGATGTTAGGAATTATGCAACTAGTGATCATTAGAGGTCTAGGCTGGGATCATTGAAGTGTGAGAATTAGGGGGGTGGAGGACAAGATTATTGGAAGTGAGGAGGCCCAGGAATAAAAATCCCAGCATGTTGGTTGTGTCATCTAACATTAAGTCACTGTCACCAGGAATGATGCAGGAGTAGAAGTGAACTTGGTGCAGAAATGTTCAATGAATGAGAGAGTGCCTGAGGGTGTGATACACAACTCACTGAGGCTAGGTAGCAGGTGCTGGAGCACAAGCAAATGAGCTAAAGCCCTTAATGATCTCCCTTCATATACTAAGCACTCTACGAACGGTAGGTGATGTCTAGTATTAAATGTTTGGTGAAGAAATGATCTTGAAAATGTAATGCTATGTTTAACACAGGCTCAGAAAATGTGATTGTATTCAATAGGGTCTCAAACATAAAACAAAACAGAACTATTTCCCTTTACTCACCTGAAGGAGAATTCTGGCCTCTTGTAACCGAATGTGGCTTTGTCCTACTGACTCCATGGGACTCTGGTTAATAATTGTCTTCGCCTGGCCATCTATGCCATGCTGGCTTCTTTGCAAGCATTAGATACACGATGTGGTGCCAATAGAGATTATTAGCAAGCTATAAATTAATCAGATCTAAGGAGTATGATGTAGAGATTTTTAGTGTGAATGTTATACTATTTGAGGGATCTAGCAACATGAGTGATTAAAGTTAACTGGCTCCCCATTGCCAAAACTCTCCTGGAACGCTTGGAGAAATGAGAGGTAGGGTTAGATGTAAAGTCAAGTAAATGCTAACAACAACTCAGACTTTACTCTGTCCTCCTTCTCGTTTAAAATAATTTGATCATTATGTTCCCTGTGAAAGTCAAATTAATAAGCTTGTTCTGCATGGTTACCTGCATGAGTCCAAAGGCGGTGAGGCATAACTTACAGATTTGTAGAGGTTCCTGGAGGGAGGGAAGCTGAGGAAGTTAGGACTTGAAAGTGGAGGCTGATAGAGAAGCAGGTCTCCTTTTAGTTTATCAGAGGTGAGAATTGGTCATTTCTGAGAACGGATTTAGGATTTGCCCTTCAATGGAGGTAATTGGAACAGCAAATCTGCCTATTAATAAAAGTGGAAGAAGAAAGCCAGGATTTCCTATACTAATGTTTCATGTGAGATAAGCTTGGAAAGTAATTTCATATGAAAACATAAAGCAGTCCACAAGTACAGTAAGAGTGGAGTATGCTTACGCAACATTTTATTTTACTTTTTGCTGAAGGACATTATGCTCCTGATTTTCTTTTTTTTAATTTCTTTTAATATATTTTATTGATTTTTTACAGAGAAGAAGGGAGAGGGAAGAGAGAGGGATAGAGAGTTAGAAACATCGATGAGAGAGAAACATCGATCAGCTGCCTCTTGCACACTCCCCACTGGGGATGTGCCCGCAACCCAGGTACATGCCCTTGGCCGGAATTGAACCTGGGACCCTTCCGTCCCCAGGCCGACGCTCTATCCACTGAGCCAAACCGGTTAGGGCCTGATTTTCTTAAATATTAAAATGTTCTTACTAATTAAAAAATTATAATATATGCTTGTCATTGGAAAGTTAATAATACAGAAATATGTAAAATAAATGTAAAAATCCTCCTTTGAACTGTACTTCTCCACTCCTTTGCTTGCCATTCCCCCCTTGGTAGGTAGTCACAATTGGTAGTTTGGTGTGTGTATTTCCTAACTTTGCCCCATGCACAAGCAAACCTAGTTTATCTTAGTAATAATAATGTGTTTTATCCTACACTAGGGGCCCAATGCACGAATTTGTGCACCTTGAAAGGAACTGTGGGCTGTAAGGCTGTGGTGGGCACAGGGGCTGGTCTCGGCCCATCCTCCGCACCCCCGCCCGGCCCCTCCTGCTGTGGCCCCTGGTCCCCTGTCTGCTGGCAGCCCTGCTCCCACTGCCACAGCTGCTCCCATATGCTGATGGCGTGGAGTGATTGGGGCTGGTGTCAGCAGTGGGTGGGAGCGGCGTCTGCTCCCCCGATCACCCCTCAGGAGCAGGGGGAAGTGGAAAAGCCCTCAGGGACAAGTGGGGCCAGCAGCCACTGCTCACACCCGCTGATGGTGCCAAGTAATCGGGGCTGGTACCGGGCGTCGGCAGCAGGTGCGAGTGCTGGGTGGGACCGTGCGCACAGGAGCAAAGAATTTTCAGTAACCATCAGAGGCTCGCCCTGATGACAGTGACCAGTGCCTCACCTTGGTCTGGCATCCCCGCTCACCTGCTCCACCATCCCATTGTGGCCAATGCCCACCATGTTCCATGTGCACCCCCTAGTGGTCAGCACATGTCATAGTGACCGGTTGTTCAGTAGTTTGGTCTGTTTGCATATTAGGGTTTTATATATATAGATTCTGTTTGATTAATTGGTTTTGATTTTCTCTCTCTTTCCCACTCTGTACAAAGACACATTCAGATTTTTACATATACTAGTATATAGCTGTCTCATTCTTTTTAACAACAGTGTTATTTGTTGAAAAGTATCATGGACTTAACATATTTTAAGAAACTAGTTCTCTGTGGATGGGTGTTTAAGTGTTTTTGCTCTTACCAATAATGCTGTAACAGACATTCATTTATATATGTCTTGTGTCCTTGTGCAGCCGCTAAGCTCCAAGAATTGAAGTTGCAGGCTTGAAGAATAGGAACATTTTGATAGGCATTGCTAAATTTTCACAGTCTGTGAGAATGCATGTTTACTCCCTAAAATTCTCCCAATTCTAATATGTGGCCCCCTCCTTACCGCACCCCCCGCCCCCCCCAATGCCAAGCAGTTCTCTGATACTAACTGGATGTCCTATAATGCAACTCAATTCAGACACTAGCTATCTGGAGATAACATCAGATTCCACAGGTTAAGGTCTCAGTCCCCAAAGAATGCTCCCAGGTTAAGATGCCAATTGCAAATCCCAATCGACTTTAAGTCAGAGGTTTCCATGATCCCTTCATTGGGTTTGATTAATTTGCTAGAGTGGCTCCCAGAACTCAGGAAAACATTTACTTACTAGATTACCTGTTTATTAGAAAATATTTTAGCCCAGGAATAGCCAGCTGGAAGAGACGCATAGGGCATGATATGGAGGAAAGAGTACGGAGCTTCTATGTTCTTTGAGTGCACCAGTCTCCCAAATCTCCCAGTGTTCACCAACCCAGAAGCTCTCTGAGCCCTGACCTTTGGGTTTTTATGGAAGTTTCATTACTTAGGCATGGTTGATTAAATAATAGCCATTGGCGATTCAGCTCAATTTCCAGCCCCTCTCCCTCCATGGAGGTCAAGGGAGCACCACTGGCAACCAGCCCCCACACTTATTTTACCCCGGGGCTCTCAAGAAGTCACCTTATTAATATTACAAAAGACACCTTAATCATACTCAACACTTAGGACATTCCAAGGATTTTAGGAGCTATGTGCCAGGGAGGAAGACCAAATACATATTTCTTATTATAAGTCCCAGTATCAGACTCTACTGTAGCCAGCAATGGGTTATTATTGGTTTAATCTGCATTTCTTGAATTGTTAGCATTGTTGAGCATGTTTTCATGTACACTGATAATGTCCTCTTCTATAACCATTTTTTTAAAATATATTTTTATTGTTGATAGTATTACAGATATCTCCCATTTCCTCCCCCCTTATCCCCGTCCTGCCAGTCACCCCCCCTTCCCCCCCGCATATAACCATTTTTTCTTATTGACTTGTAATAGCACGCTGAATATACAGCATATACAATGTTTGTCACATATATTGAAAATATCTTCACACATTTTCTTTTAATTTTTGACTCTGTTCATAGTGTGCTTTGCCTTTCCTTCTTTAGTTTAAGAGACATGTTCCAGTTTGGTGACTTAGGCTCATTCCAGGCTCCCAAATGACATGTGGCTTGTGTGGTTATCTCCTCTGGCAGGCTATCCAGGATAATGGGAGCCCACTGAGTGCTTGTTTGTGGCACTATTAGATTATTCTGTCACTTAGGGCAATGTGTTTTATAGCAAGAGCATGGATTTGCATTCAGAGTTCTTGATTTGGGTTTTGTTTTCCTGCTGTACACTAATTATGTGATCTTCGGCGAGTTCCACTTTTGAAACAAGAGTTCTATCTGTCATTGTCTCATGGAACTGTTACGATAGTCACATAATGTAATGAAAGTGAAATGGTACAAGCTATAAAGGGCTCTGTATGTATTTTTATTATTCATATGACAGGGTGTGTTGTTGTTGTTGTTGTTATTTGTATTTTTTCTGACTAGTTTGAGGGAAGACCACAGGAAATTGCAAAAGTATCACATTTTCCTCTCTCATGCCTCCATATGTCTTTTGTCACACACTACCTGAGTCTGATTAGTTTTACTTAATTCACTTTGGAATTGTTCTCTTTCCTGCTATTCCCACTGCAATCATCCTATTCTAAATCAGAGCTGGAAATATGAAATGGAGAAAAGAGGTTGGGTAGAGAAGTGAGACCTCTGTTTACCCATCTCCCATAACAGGGATTCTCTGTACTGTAGTATATAGGGTGTTCTGGGCTGCACAACCAGCACACCATATGTGGGGCTCTGCCTGAGGGGTATGTGCTTGTCAGATGGTCTCTGGGCCTCCTTGTAGGGAGGACAAGGTCTACTGAGTGGCCTGGTTTTTCTGTTGATCAGGATATTTGGGGACCCAAACAGAATTACCTAGGGAAATGGAGGAGAGGCTCTTTTGCCCCACATTCGTCAAACAGTTTCAGACATGTCTCTGAGTCAGTGTTGAACAAATATGTGAAGACTTCTAGTTGAAGAGGACCCCAAGTTATTAGCCCACATATGTCAGTTCTGCTCTTGTCTAAGTCACTTAGTGTACTTGGTAGCAGCCCCAGTCTTGTCCTCCTGAAGTATCATTGGAACCACAGCCAGACTGATCTTTACAAAGGCCAAGTTCATCACTTCACCTCCCTGGTTAGTAAAAGCCTATGGCAGATTTCTATTGCTCTTAGGATGAAAACCAAGATCTTTGGCCTGGCCCGAGAGATCCTGTGAGGTGGGCCCTACTTCCTCTCCCACCACAGTGCCCCAGTGCTCCTGCACGTGTCCTTGCAATGGACTGCTCCCCTTGCCTTCTCCCTGGTTGACTGCTGATTTCATCTCAGCCTGAGCTCAGATGAAAAGGCACCTCCTCAGAGAGGCCTTCCCTGATAGCTCAAGCTTTGGCAGGTCCTATGTCATTTGTTTTCTCTCGCTACACTTCTCTTTCCATGGCACTTCTGACAAATATTATGAAATACTTTGTGTAATTTATTGTTAATTGTGGATCACTCCTGCTTGCTAAGCACAGGCATTCTGTCTGTCATTCTCATTACTGTGTCCTTGGCCCTTAGAAATACACTTTGTTATACTGCAGACACTCGCTGTTTATTTGCTAAAAGATGGAACAGGTGACTGTATAAATAACTGCAGCACTTTGGGTAATTTAAATGTGACCAGGCCTCTCTCCTTGCTGGAAGCTGGCCATTACCAGGGAAACGGGGACTTGTCCAGGCGGAGCCTCCTTCGCAGGGAGGACCGGTAGACCAGAGGCCTATGCAAACGTACCTGGGCTATAAGTGGTCCCACTCACCCTGAAGTTGCCTTGTTATGACTTCTTTTTCCTTCGCAGACCACCAGCATCTTATGGTTCTTCTGCCTGTTCTTGTTTGTTTGTTTGATTTTAATCTGATTTGATGAATGTAAGACTGTTGAACCTGAGCATCAGGAAATCTCCGGTACCACCACTTCTGTACCTTGGGGTAGGGGAAGAATTTAAATTCCCGAGCTATCTTGCTACTTATTCCCAGTATTTTAAGATGACAACATTGTTGATTAAATTATGCTTTTTATCTCATTTGACCCAAGAGTCAAATTTTTAACTCTTTGGAGCTTTCCATTCTTCTTTAACTGACTTCTGGTAAACACAGCAGGATGAAGGCACAAATTGCTCCTTCCCAGAACCCTACCAAAACCCCTATGCTACATATGATGGGGACAGCAATACCAAGTTAAGAACCGAGAACCGGTCAAATACTCAGAATTTAAAAATCTAGCTTTGTCGTAGGCTCAGAAATTCTTAGTACCAGATTAGATATTCCATTGATGCTTGACACTTGTTCAGTACAAAAAGAATTAATGCTTATTCTGTTTTAGGATGGCTGATTCTCCTTTTTCTCTTACCTCTGTGTTTTAATATTTTAAAATTTATTTCTTTGTTAGAAAGACTTTGGAAGTTCTCATGAAGTTTTAGAGTGAGGAGATGCGATAGATTTAAGTATTTGCTAATTATCACTTAAACCCTTTTCCATATCAAAGACCATCTGGATATTTGGACTCTGTATTTTCCCCCTAGAGTTCTATGTACATCTTTCCCCCCCCTCTCTGATCTTCTAAATTGTCTGCTTTGTTAATCTACAAAGAAAACACAGATTGTTAATTGTGTCTTTTGATTTATCTCAAAGATTCGGCAAGTTTGGGAGAAAGGTTTAGAATATGTGCCTTGGCTTGCTGGTACCATCCCCAGGAACATTCTTATGAAAGTACTTTTGAATGAAACAGTCAAACATCTTTCACCCTGGAACTGTGAAAGTGTATGTAGGGATTTATTTGAATTGTTAGGAACACAAATGCTTGTTTTTATGCTGGGTGGGAGAGCACATTCATTTTCCTTATTGACTCTGAGGTGAAGAATACATGCATTTTTTATTAGCTAAGCTTTTACATTCTCAGCCTGCTGACTAGGAAGAGCAAATGGAGCTGGCCCTGCATGATACTGCATTTGTATAAAATTGTTTTACTCCCTGGAAGGGGCGTTGGAAATCAAGAATGAAGGTGATGGTGAATTTTGCGCAGCTGCAAACAGGTTGACTCTATACTGTCAGATTTTGTTCCAGGGATGAATTCTGCTCATTAAATATGATTCACTGAGGCCAGCCTACATCCAAGTGGTGGGAGAACTGGACTTGATCTTTCAATGACAGGAGTGTCCAAGAATTTGTGGATCTACTAGTATTTAAGCCCCAACAGGTATATATTGTAATGTCTCCTGTACTTCATTGCTTCATTGAGCTGTTTCGTGAAAAGGCAGCCCAGCAAAATCATGTCAAAGACATTATCAGAAGCACAATGTGTTCCTGGGTTTACGGTTTCAGAATTAGTGGATTGTCAAGGGCGTGAGCTTGGGGCGGGAGGCTGGTTAGGAGCGCTGCTCCAGGTGGGGCTTGGTTTAGGCTCCTTACTTAGACCCGTGTTTTCCAAATGTGGTGATTTTACCCTCTTAAGTCACTTGAAGGAGTGTCAGGATAAAATGGGAACTATTCTTAGAAAGCCAGTTTTACTAAAGATTTTAGGGGACTCTTATGAAGTTGAGATACCATTTCACTTTTAAAGATAAAGGTCGTCAAAGGATTTAAGCATGGGAGTTAAGAGGTTAGAGTTGCACATTAAGAAGGTTACCATTGTTGTCAGTGCTGAAAAGAGGAGAGGGTGAGGTAGGATCATGACACCAGTTAGCCTCCAAAATGTCATATAAAAGGTCATGGTATGACAGCCAAGTTTAGAGATGAAGGATTGAGCAGTAAGGGGACAGGGGAGATACCCAAGAGGGAGAAGCTAGGGTGTGGTGTAGGAGAATGGAGAACTCAGCAGTGACAAGGTGTCTGGCTTGGGCCAGTGGGTGGTTGGTGATGCCACCCATTCCTGAGACTAAACTAGGAGGTGGGGAAGGGACAATGTGTAGGCAGCTGTATTAACCATTTCTTTTTATTTTCTGTATTCTGATGTTTTCATATCTGGGGCCTTACCCTGGGGGACTACCCCTCCCAGGGGAGCTGATTCCTAGAGATGATAAACAACTCACCCATGAGCACACCTTTCATATAAAAAACTAACCAATCCAGCCCAACCAGCGTGGCTCAGTGATTGAGCGTTGACCTGGAACCAAGAGGTCACCAGTTGGATTCCTGGTCAGGGCATATACCCAAGTTGCGAGCTTGATCCCCAGTATGGGGTATGCAGGAGGCAGCTGATCAATGATTCTCTGTCATCACTGAAGTTTCTATCTCCATTTCCCTCTCCCTCTCCCTTCCTCTCTGAAATCAATAAAAAAATATAAAAAAACTAACCAATCCGGATTCCTCATGCTCAGCTGCCTCCTTTATCAGTCTCTCATATGCAGGTCACTGTTCACCTTCCCTAATCACCCAGTGCCCAGATACCAAGCAACTAGGGACAGCCCCTAAGCCCCTGAGCCACTAACATTATTTAAACTAGTCAGTCCTAAGCATGCTTTCCCTGCCTGACCTGATCCTTCTTGCCAAAACCACAATAAAGGCTCTTGCCCACCTCCTACTCCCACCCCTACTGGATCCCTCTGCTTCCTGACCCACCCTGGTACTTCCCTGTGTGGCCTCCCCCGCGTCTCAGGGCTTCCTGTTTCTAGGGACTGAGGGTATACCAAACCTCTCCCTCCTGTTAGCTACATCCACGTCTGTGTCACTTACTATACATACTGAGATTTTAAAACAAATCCCGGTACCTTTAAAACCATGGGGCTAATGGAGGGTGTGGTTTTACATTTGCTGAGTTTGAAGTGTCTGGGGTACACCTGGATGGAGATGTCTAGGAGCAATCAGACATGAGGACTTGGAGTTTTAGGAAAGAGGTCTCAGTATTTCCTCCCCATTTTGTCCCAAGGGCTTCTGTGGGAAATAGGTGAGATCATGTAGGAGAAGGGGCTTGAAAATTATGAAATGCTGTGTCAATAAACAGCATTCTCATTTTATCACTTTCCTTTAGAATCTAGCGCTAATGCTGTCAAGATAGCTGTACTTTGCTGAAAATAAGTGAAAAAGGAATTTTTCCTGGAAAAAAAAAGCTTGCCAATCTTTATTCAGACAGGAACATGTACAGGAGTTCACCTGGCTTAGTGTTACTGCCAGCACACTGGCTTGGGTTTGACTTTAAAAAGAGCAGCTATCCTAGTGACAGAAAAGGGGAATATTAGGAAGTGAATATTTTTTCTCTGTTTTGATCTAGTAATTGGAGATGTAAAATAAGAATAGTCTAAACATGATTCAGCAAAAAATCAAGATTTGAATCTGATTTCTTAGAAATTCCTTTCCTCCTTCAAAAATTGCTTCTTTTATTATATACTTTTGGAATTAGTAGTGTTTACACCTGTTAAATGCACATCAAGTGTGTTTCAAATTGGGGATTAAAGAGCTCTCGGCCCCAGAGATCACAGAGATGGATTAGGGCTGTGACTCTGGGGAGAAGGGCTGTGTAACCCCGTCTGTCATGCCCCTTATCTTTCTGTAGCTTTGTCTTTGTCCCCTTCTGGGTTCCAAGGTGCTGCGTCTGTGATTATGCCGTTCTACTAACATCATTGATTCTTCATTCCAGTGACTCTGGTTTTTCTTTGGAATTTTAAACAAGAAGCTTATATTCCAGCAATGGAAACCAATTCAGGATGTCACCTCAGGTCAATTTTCTTTTCTGGGCCCAATAACAATCAGGGACTAGGCAGGCTCTTGGATGTACAGCATGCCAGTGGTCCTGTGGGACTAGCCAGCAAAGAGAGAAGAAAAGAAAAATCACTCACCTAAATACACCTTAGTCCCTGACTGCCACTTATTCCTTTATTCTTCAGTCATATATTTACTGACTCACTTATTCAACAAATACGTACTGAGCATGTCCTCCATGCCTAGTTCTGTGATATATATTGGGGAAATGCAACAATGAGCAAAACCAGACATGGTCTTCTTTTGTGGTGCTTACATGCTACCAGCAGCATGTTGGCAGGTTAGAACAAATGGTAATGCAGAATATAACTAATGGAATAATTTTGAGCAGTTCAGTATTAATTTAACTAGAGGCCCAGTGCACTAATTCATGCATGGGTGGGATCATGCCGGCCTGTCCCCAATCGGGGAAGATTGGGGCTGGGCCTATTGGGAGGAGGAGGTGGCGGGAGGTTGGCTGGCCTCGATCTGCCCTGATTAGGGGGGAGGGGCGGCAATCGGGGGCAGAGCTGGCTGGGGGGAGTGGCTGTGGGCTGATCAGGGTGGGGCTGGGTGGGGGGAGGGGCTGCAGTATGTTGGCCAGCCGGCCCCACCCCCAGATTGGGCTGGTTCGCTGGCTCAGTGGGCATCATAGCGACCGGTCGTTCTGGTCATTACAGCGTTCAGGTTGCTGGCTTTTTACATATATTGATGGTTGCTACACTACAATGCCAGGGTATTCTGGAGGATTAATACCAACAGGCACACATTTTATTATCTATTGCTGATAACATATTATCTGTAAATGAACAACCATTTACTACCTTTCATAGTTTCTCTGAGTCAGGAATTCAGAAATGTCTTGGCTGGGTGGTTCTGGCTTAGGGTGTCTCATGGGAATGCAGTCAGATATTAGCTGAGATTGTAGTCACCTGAAGGTTTAACAGGTTGGAGGATCCACTTTCAAGGTGGCTCACTCATGTGGTTCTGAAGTTGTTGCTGGTGGGAGATCTCAGTTCCTCTTCATGGTATCTCCACGGGGCTGGTTGAGTCTCCTTATGATGCCATGACTGGCTAACCCCAGAGTGGAATAATTCGAAATGACATGGTCACTTATGCCATTCTCCAGACTGCCTGCTTCAATGTGGGACGAGACTAAACAAAGGCATGACTATCCAGAGTCAAGGCTGTCTGACTGCTTGGCAGGGTGGGCTCTCCTGGAGGTTGGCTCCCACTAGTATGGTGTAAATTCAGGTAAATATAACATGAAATCTAAAAATCAGTGTCTTAAACAAGATAAGACTTTATTTTTCTACATATAAAAAACCCAAGGGGAGGTGTGGCAACTCTGTGGCCTTCTAGGTTTCAGGTTTCTTTTGTCTTTCTGCTCTACCATTATTCATTAGGACTTTTGTAATTATTATGTGAGGGAGAAGTTTGGGGTCTAAGGTAAAGAGCTAGGTTTCTTATTCAAGGAAGCCTTGTGATTATAAGATGGCTGCTGTGGTCTCAGCCATCAAATCTACATTCAGATAGCAGGAAGGATCAAGAATAAAAGGCAACTGCTAACTGAATCAGCCCCCTTTTAAAAATACCTTTCATACAGATGCACTCATGAAGTTGCACTTGGGTCACATTGGCCCGAGTTTAGTCACGTGACCACCTATATGTGCAAAGGAGGCTGGGAAATATTTTTAGCTAGGCACATGGCCACAGTGCTTGTATAAGCAATGAACAGTGCCCGCCAGAGGTTTGTTTTTTTTTTAAAAACATCATGTTGTTTTGCTTCTCGTGTAGACTGTTGTGGACTCCTAAATCTGCCTTGCTTCCAATAACAAACAGAACATGCAACTGTGTGTATCCAATCACATAGGCCATTATTTTTAGGAAAACAAATAACAAAATTAAGCCAAATGAAAATATTATCCAGGGAAATATAGCCTCGAATGTTTGAGAATTTGTTTTCCATATATGCCCATGGAAATTTAAATACTTTAGGTAAAGTTCCTATACAACCAGCTGTCCATGTGAATTTTCTGCCATTTGTCCAATCCAGTGCCTGACATCACTCAGAATGGACAGAGAATAGGTGTGCTTTCTGTTCTGTATTTTGTAATTGGATTAGCTAATCATCATAGCTTTTTTTTTTTGCTTGTTTGCCTAAAGTCTTATCTATCAGAACCAGAAAATATGGATGTTTGGTCTTAGTTCTACATTGAGTTCTAATTGCTGCTTATTTAAACATCCCAAACATAAGCTTAATGTCTTGGAGAGATGAGGGAAAAGGCAAAATTCGCTACTAGTTAGCGTGGAAGACAGGCAGTTATTTAGAATAAAGTGTTAGATTAATCACATGGGCTTTTATTTTAGATCAGTGATTCTTAACCTGTATTTCCATAAAACAACTAAGGTCAGTTAAAATTTGGTTAACGGCGGCTAAGGAAGGACATCCCATAGGGAAAAAATGATAAGTTTCCACTTGAATGGAGACCCTTGGCAACAGAGCACTTGTTCTAAAAGGAGCAACAATATTAATGGGCAAAATCCAAATTGCTGAATATACTTGGGTGATTTCTTTGTTGACATTCTAGCCAGTTGTCTGCGGCGTCATTGTCCCTGGTGTGTGTGACGGAGCTAAGTGTGTGTGTGTCCTTCCTGAAGGGCCTGGGCTGTGTTCCACGGAGAACTCTGTGACCTGCGGGTGCTCTGCGCCCTAATGCACTGATAGTCCCCACCACCCCCTGCCTGTAAGGGGGTTCCTGTGATCCTTAACTGGGAAATGCATTTCACCTCTGGGTCCCACAGGACTGTTCCACTGGATGTCATTTTAATACGGAAGTCTTGAGGATGCTATTTATTTATACATCTGTCTTTTTTAAATGAGACACGACTACAAAATGGAGTCCTTTAGATTTCTTTTGATGAAAGTGACGGTGGAGGCAGCGTGGAAGAGCCTGCAATGTACCCTGAGTAAAATTTTTTTTTTCTTTCTGTTTTCATTGTGCCAACGAATGTAGTGATTTCTAGAAAATCCGAAGTCACATCTGGGCTTTGGGAAGTAGTTCACTGTGGATGCTGGAATCGTATTCCACCGCTTCTTGGCTCGGTGACCTTGGCGAAGCTACTTAGCTTATTTATGCCTCTGCTGTAATATAGGGATGATAATAGTGCTGCTCACAGGGTTATTAAGTGACTCCAAGCATGCCAAGCACCGCGAATACTAGTGTGAGGACATATTATGTGCTTGATAAATTTTAGCGGTTCTTTTTATTATTGTATTAATGATTTTGCTCTTCTTGTAGCTGGGCAAGTTGCCCTTGACCTATTTTTTACTATGCCACCCTTCAGCAGCTGGTGAGTCTTTGACTTAGCGGTTTTATTAAGATTTTTGGCTGATCTGAACAGAATTAATTCTGGCCTAGTGTTTCATAACTTTCTTGCCAAAAATGTTTTTGTGTGTGTGTGTTTTTTTTTGAGGTGGGCGGGGTGGGGCGGGGTTAGTATGAATTTTCAATTGCAGGATTCAGGTGCTCTAAACTTGCTTTGATGAAAAGCCCCTCCCACAATTTTGACCAGAAAATGGATCAAACATAGGAGATTTAGGGGCTTATTATATAGGTAGACATATAAGGCAGTATAATGTTTATGACCATTTAAATCTAGGAGAAGATATATAAAGTCAGGTTATAGGAAACACTGAGTTGAATTCTCAAGATTAAAAAAAATTAATTTAAAACTTTAATTACATTTTAGATTCAATATTATTTATATTAGTTGTATAGCATAGTGGTTAGACAATCATATACTTTAAAAATTGTCCCCTTGATATCTCCAGTACCCACCTGGCTCTATACATAGTTATGACAACATTATTGACTACCCTGTGCTGTACTTTACATCCTCATGACTATTCTGTAGTCACCAATTTGTACTTGTTAATCCCCTCACCTGTTTCACTTGTTAATCCCTTCACCAGTCTCCCAACCCCCCTTCCCTCTGGCAACTGTCACTCTGTTCTTTAAATCTATGAGTCTGTTTCTGTTTTGTTTGTTTGTATTGTACTTTAGATTCCACTTCTCAGTGAAGTCATATGGTAGTTGTCTTCCTCTGACTTATTTCACTTAGCATAATACCCTCTAGGTCTATATTCTCAAGATTCTTAAGTTAAGGAAATAATAAATGTCAGGGTCAGTGAAATAATCTAAAAGGCATTTTTTTTGTGGTTTATTTTTAGATTGGAAATCAGTTTGAAAAACATATTTCAGTAGCTGCACCTGTAGTAGAGACAGAATAGTTGTATAAAGCTAAGTTCATTCTAAATGCACAGCCACTATGGTCTACATTTCAAAGTCTCACTTGCATTCTACCTCTCTCCTGAGTCAGTTTAATATTCAGTTATATTTAGAAGAAGCACAGAGAGCTGCAAATCTTGAGGGATTTAGAAAGATTTTGTGAAATTAGCAAAAGTATCTGCTACCAAGAGTTACCTTACAAACTCATTTGTTGACATTTTCTTTGAGAGGGTTAGGAAAGATCTACCACACTCAGGAAGGAATGTTGAAGACCGTGCTAGAAGAGCAGTGGAGTGATATTCTCCCTAGGCGATCCTGAAATACCGCTCAGTTAAATAATGGGAGCTCCCTGGGGACTTAATCTCCAGTCCTAATGATTTAATTACACAATCATGGAGACTTTAGACGAACAGTCTAATCATTTATTGTGCTGGGGTGCCACAGAATGAGTTTCCATGTACTGTTTAGACATCTTACATAAAACATGCCCATTTGAAGACAAAGAGCCCATCAGTTTAAATTATGCCAGCAGGCAGCAGCGCACATAAGCAACAGATACTTCCCTGGGACATGGGCTGTTGAATTACCACAGAAGCCTCCCCATTGCGCTCTTGCTGTAGTCCAACTCATCCTCTACTCTGAGCCAGGGTGGTGTTTGTAAAGATGATTTCTGATCATGGTCACTTTCTGCTTAAAACCCTTCAGTGGCTCTCAGAGCCATCAAAGGAAGTCCAAACTGTATTGCATCCCTTCTTCTCAGTCCTTATTTTTATCCCACTCCACCATTTTATCCCCCAGATAACTTGGATATTGTCATGTCAAGAAACCAAGGATGGCCAGGCTTCACAAGAGACTGGAGATGGGAGCGTAGGCTCTTCGGTGCCTATCCCTGATCTCCATGGCTCTCCCTGCCATCTGCACTCTCTGCGTACTGCCTTTCTCCGCCTTGGTGTGCTCAGAAAGGACCATGTCACAGCTCCCTGGTTTAGCTCACTGGCTTGCAAGCGATCATCAGAGATGGAGACTAGTTCCTCAGGCTCCGTTACAAGTTCCTGGGAATGTGAATGTGATGGATGCCCCAGCACTCCCTCCCTTGAGCCTGGGGATGATCACATGGGCACTGGCTATGAATGCAGGCTGCCATTTTTAAGAGTGGGAGGGTTTAAAATGCTCCCAGATAAAAATCCAGGGAGTGCTTTTAGATTTTCAACCTGTGATCTGTGCGTATCCCTCCTCTCATTACTCTTAAATGTCTTCAAATGGACTTCGGTTTTTGTCTTTGGTACTAAGGACTGATGGCCATCTACATGGTTTATTTGTGAGAAGCTTAATGCAATGAAGAATTTACCTTTCCAACCAGGTGATATCTTGTTGTTGTTGTTGTTTAATTTTATTCATTCATTTGTTTAACAAATATTTATTAATTATCTAGATTGTTTAAGGTGCTACAATATAATTTATGGAATGTAATCATATGTAGTTTAAACTCTATTTTTTGAGGAAAACTGTTATATATTTAAGCTGCATTTAATTGCTTGTCCAGGGTTATAACCCTTTATTCATTAGTATTCATCCCCAGATCTTGTTCCAATATTATGGCAGGCAGTCAAACCCTTTAATCATTTGCCTGTATATGTGCCTATGATTTAGTCAGAAGTTTTACTCGTTCTGGTTATGTGTAGGAGAACAGACATGTTGGAAAAATTGAAGTTTTCCAACAGCAACGTTGCACCACATTATGCTTTTGACATTAATTAAATAGCAAGAGATAGATTTGGCATAATCTGGGAAGCTGAAGCTTTAAGATGATAGAACTTGCCCACGTTATTTTTAGAATTGGAGATAACTCCAAGTCAAGACTTCACAAATAAACATTCATGTGCATAGAAAAAAAATCATAGCCTAAGTCCGAAATGAAGTTACAGCTGGCTGCTTCGGGAAGAGGAGGGTGAGCTTTGATGGCCCGGTCAGCTGTTCTGTGTGTCCATAGTCGAGAGAGAGAGCCTAGCAGAAAGGCAACGTTGTTACTCTCTTCTGTTGGGCTTCAGTTTAGCTCTTTGTGGGACCTGGTAGTGGTGAGGGACTTGCGCTGGTGGGAAGTACAGCATTGTATTTTTTTAAAATATATTTTTATTGATTTCAGAGAGGAAGGGAGAGGGGGAGAGAGAAAGAATCATCAATGATGAGAACCATGATTGGCTGCCTCCTGCGTGGGCATGTGCCCTGACTGGATATCGAACTGTGACCTCCTGGTTCATAGGTCAATACTCAATCACTGTGCCACAGCGGCTGGGCTGCATTATGTTTTTTAAGTTCAGTAAAGGGAACTGTTGAAGTTCTATCTCTTGAATGTTTCTTAGGATGATAGTGAACAAACAGTAGGAGACTCCCACAAAGCGACCTGTAGGTGAGCCTGTTCGTTAAATATATGAAACCAAATTATCCTATAGTGATGGAGGGAGCTTAACTGAACTTTTGTTCTTAAAATTGAATACCTAAAATAAAGAAAGCCATGTCGCAATAACCAATGGGAAACAATCAAGGAGAAGAAAGCGTAACACTAACAAATGCCAGCAGAGATGTGCTAACGCTCAGAATGAGCTTTACTGTGAAGCTGCCATTCAAGAATCAATTTAAAATTCTTAACTGCTGAGCCTCTTGGCTCCTTTGTGAGTGCCTCGCTGGTGCTCTCAGGGATGCAGGGGAGCTTTTCATGAGAAGATGGTATGTTAATAATTTTATAAAGGCCCTGTAATTTGAGTACATTTTGAGATGAATGTTATCTCTGCAATTGGTGATTTGAAAGGTTACTTTAAATCTACTGAAAAAAACCCAAAACAAAACCAACATACCCAGGTAGGTAAGAGGTTCTTTGTTTGGGTATGAATATGTGTTATTGATGTATGCTAATTATGAAACATCATAATTAGCAAAGATAACCTCCTAATGTTCAATATTAACTACAGGTCTGTCCTGTCCTTTATGGAGAGGGTCAAGAATTAATTAATAAGATTTCTGTCTGAGAAACTACATATGACAAGATGTGAGACTATTTACAAAACACATTTTCTATAGCAGAAGACCTAAAGTGCTAATTGAATGTAGGTGCTATTCTCATTTGAAGGAAAAAGTGATATTAACTTTAAATCCAGTTCTTAATGACAGTAACATTTTGTTCATCCTAAGGAATTTTCTCAATTTGTGTTATAACAGGACCTAACAAGTTTTTTAGGTCAAAATGTTAGGTCAAAATGTTTAGGACCAATGTTGGCCTGGTCAAATTCATGCACAACTTTCTCTTGCCCACTATTTTTTTTCCAGTATTTTTTTTAATTTTCTTTATTGACTAAGGTATTACATATGTGTCCTTATCCCTCCATTGCCCTCCACCCCCCTGCTCATGCCCTCACCCCCCCTGTTGTGGTTATGCTTATATGCATTCATACAAGTCCTTTGGTTGATCTCTCCCTCTTACCCCCACCTTCCCTGCCTTCCCTCTGAGGTTTGATATCTGATCGATGCTTCTCTGTCTCTGGATCTGTTTTTTCTTCATCAGTTTATGTTGTTCATTATATTCCACAAATGAGTGAGATCATGTCATATTTATCTTTCTTTGACTGACTTATTTCGTTTAGCATAATGCTCTCCAGGTCCATCCATGCTGTTGCAAATGATAGTTCCTTCCTTTTTACAGCAGCATAGTATTCCATTGTGTAGATGTACCACAGTTTTTTCATCCATTCATCTGCTGATGGGCACTTAGGCTGTTTCCAAATCTTAGCTATTATAAATTGTGCTGCTATGAACATAGGGGTGCATATATCCTTTCTGATTGGTGTTTCTAGTTTCTTGCGATATATTCCTAGAAGTAGGATCACTGGATCAAATGGTAGTTCCATTTTTAGTTTTTTTGAGGAAACTCCATACTGTTGTCCACAGTGGCTGCACCAGTCTGTATTCCCACCAGTGCACAAGGGTTCCTTTTTCTCTGCATCCTCGGCAGCACTTGTCATTTGTTGATTTGTTGATGATAGCCATTCTGACAGGTGTGAGATGGTACCTCATTGTTGTTTTGATTTGCTCAAATCAATAAACGTGGTACATCACATAAACAAATTGAGAGATAAAAATCACATAGTCATATCAATTGATGCAAAAAAAGCATTTGACAAAATCCAACACCCTTTCTTGATAAAAACCCCCAGCAAAGTGGGAATAGAGGGATCATACCTCAACATAATAAAGGCCTTATACGACAGATCTACAGTGAACATCATATTCAATGGGCAAAACTAAAACCATTTCACCTAAGAACAGGAACAAGACAAGGATGCTTACTTTCACCACTGCTGTTCGACATAGTACTGGAAGTGCTAGCCATAGCAATTAGACAAGAAGAAGAAATAAAAGGTATCCAAATTGGAAAAGAAGAAGTAAAACTGTCATTATTTGCAGATGACATACTGTACATAGGAAACCCTAAAGACTCCATCAAAAAATTATTAGACTTAATAAATGAATTTGGCAAAGTAGCAGGATACAAAATTAATGCCCAGAAATTGATGGCATTTTAATACACCAATAGTGAACTTACAGAAAGAGAGATAAGAAAACCTCCTGTTTACCATTGCACCAAAAAAATTAAGATACCTTGGAATAAACTTAAATAAGGAGGAAAAAGACCTGTACTCGGAAAACTACAGGACACTGAAAAAAGAGATAGGGGATAACATAAACAGATGAAAGAACATACCATGTTCATGGATTGGTAGAATCAACATCATTAAAATGTCCATACTACCTAAAGCAATCTATAGATTCAATGCACTCCCCAT
>NW_006295187.1:288678-294464 GCF_000327345.1 Myotis davidii | reverse complement strand
CTTGGTCTTTCTTTAATTTCTTAATCACCAGCTCCTCCACTCAGCAAATGGACTGTTTCCTTTTCCATGCGGGACATGGAGAAGAGAGAAACAGCCCTCCACAGGAAACCATAAAAATACTAAAAGACTCCATAGGCAGCAAAATATCAGACAGATCTCATAGCTCTTTACTGATACAGCTCCTAGGGCAATGGAGACTAAAGAGAAAATAAACAAATGGGACTACATCAAAATAAAAAGATTCTGTACAGCAAAAGAAATCATGAACAAAACAACAAGAAACCCACTGTATGGGAGAACATATTTGCCAATGTTACCTCCAATAAGGGTTAAATCACCAATATTTACAGGGAGCTCATACAGCTTAACAAAAGGAAGATAAACAACCCAATCAAAAAATGGGCAATGGCCCTGACCAGTTTGACTCGGTGGATAGAGCATCAGCCTGCAGACTGAAGGGTCCCGGGTTTGATTCCTGTCAAGGGCATGTACCTTGGTTGCGGGCACATCCCCAGTACGGGGTATGCAGGAGGTGGCTGGTCGATATTTCTCTCTCATCAATGTTTCTAACTCTCTATCCCTCTCCCTTCCTCTCTGTAAAAAATCAATAAAATATATATTTTTTAAAAAAGGGCAATGGACCTAAATAGATACTTTTCGAAAGAGGACATAAGGAAGGCCAAGAGACATATGAAAACATGCTCAAAGTCACTAATCATTGGAGAGATGCAAATCTTACCCACTTTTTACATGAGGTTGTGTCCAGGGGCTGGCTAAAGTTAAATGTTGAGTCTCTTTTAGAATGGACTAGTTGGACCTCGGCCTAAGGCTCATTAGTCCTAGATAGTTTTACTTAGTAATGTAATTTTTATATTCAAATATATTTTACAATGCTCATACCACACATTTAGCTCTAAAAGTCCTAAACCTTAGTCAGGTTGGGAGAAAAGAAGCTGCTTTGGATGTGTTATGACAGTTAAAGGTAGAATTTAACTTGCTTTGTGTATAACATATAAACTAAAGTTAGACAAATTGCATAGGGCAATCTCTCCCTGGTGAATGACTGGGGCCCCCACCCCAATTTTGAGGCCACCATGGACTGATCATTTTTGTAGAATACAATAAAAATAAATTACTGATAATAAAAACCAAGATAAAATAAAAGACAAGCTCCAAATTTTTGTATTAGATTTAACTATAAAATTATCTGTCCATTGTGATAAAAGTCTCTAAGTTTTTTCAGTTTCTACACTTACCTCGTTTTGCACATACCACAACCAGTTTGCAGACTGGCATGGGCCTTGAGATTACACTTTAAGACACCAAATCTAATTATTTAGTTGAAGTTGAAAAAGTTAAATCATATCTAGAAGCTTCCATTTAAAAACTTTCCCAGAAAGTTATCTTGATTTAAACTTGTTATAAGAACAACAGCAGCTTCTCTTTTTTTCTAACAGAGCCTCAATCAGGTTAATCCTATTCAAGGGAGGTCTGAGCATCTGCTGTCTGGGGGAGTCTTAATCAGATTGGTTATTTTAGTTTCCTCTGAATGCTTTGTGTAGGCAGGGACACATGACCAATTCTGGCCAATGAGACATGAAGAAAATCAGGGCACTTCTGAGAAAGTTTTCCTTTGAAAAAAGCTGCATGAAATGACCCTGGGACACGATGCCTGAAGTTGCTGCGGCCATCTGGCAGCCCATCAGTTTAGGAAGAAACTTGGACTTTTGGTGAATTCTTGAACATAAATTATCCATGTTACTTCCTTTCAAACTTTTTAGGGGGAATTTAAAAAACCCTCTTTATTGGTTAAGGAGTTTGTAGTTGGTCTTTTTTTTTTTTTTACTTCCAGTCCAAAGCATTTAACAGTTAGCAATTCAGGAGTAGTTCAATGCATATATCTTAATGAGTTAAATTTTTAAGGAAAAGCAACAATTGATTAGATGTTTAAAAATCAATTTTCTATGCAGGGTTTTGCCCCAAAGGCATGGCTTTCCATCAGGTGGTACCTCTAGACTGGCAGGCAAGAAATACACGGATCTCTGCAGAGTTTGCTTTGCAAGCCAAACATTAAAGCACATATCAGAATAACAGGGCGTACTGCAACCATAAAGACTTTTTGTTTGGGTTAAAGGGCCTGTCTAACCTTTGGGGTGGAACAGGTTAAAATCAAGTCTGAATCTTGTTTTGAGTGTTGAAGGAAAGTACATAATATACATAATCCTCACAGAGCAGGTGTGGGATTGACTATCAACAACTGCTGGGAGCTCTGACTGAAGGGTTGAACATTCTTCTTTTCCAACGGGGCACTCTGCTTTCAGACTTTCAAGTTGACTGAAATACCAGGCGGAGGTGATAGAAGCTGCAGAAATACCTAGTGGTGTAAAAGAACTATTACTAAGCATTTGGGCAGTTGGAGTGTTGGAGAAATGGATGGGAAGGAAAAAGGAGATGGAGACCAAATGGGGATATAATTGTAGCTGGTAATAGGGCAGGGAAATCTTAATTTTAAATATTAAATAAATGGCATTTTAGGAGTCTGGCATTATTATGTATCAGGCACTGTTGATAGCACTTTGCTTATGTTAATTCATTTAGTCTTGAATGAAGCAGATACTTTATCTTACCATGTTACAAATGAAGGAAGTGAGTCTAGAGAAGTAACTAACTCACTCGAGGTGCCCAGCCAGAGTCCAGGCCCTTACCATTGAACTCTACTCTCTCCATCGGGGCTATCTCAGCTGTACAGACAAGTGCAGAGAATAGTATAAGACTCAGCCAGGTAGTCAATACTCCACTCTGTCTCTACAGCGATACATTAGGGACCTGGTTGGTCCCTCAGCACCTCTCTCTGCTCCCACCCCTCTTTCATTCTGTGATTGTTCTCTTTCTGGCATGAGGTATGGTTCTGTTTTTGGTAGAGAAGCTCAGTCTGCTTTCTCAGACCTCTTGGGCCCTGCTTACTGAAGCAGCAGTTCTGAAAGCCATTGGAAACAGTTCTCTTCATCCTCAGTTCTGGAGCCCAGAATCACACCTTTGCTCTGCATCTTAGTGAGCCTACCTCTGGCCCCCCAGTCATAGGGCACATCCTTTTAGTCTTCATTGAGTCCTCATTTCCCTGCAAGTGCCCTACTGCTCTCTGTTGTTGGTCTTGGTGACCTGCTGCCCCACAGGTTCAGCCCTTCTCACCACCATGAGCCTTACGGCAAACAGAAGGGTCATGCAACTTTTCTGATCTTGTGATTCAGAAAAGGAGGCTTATCTTGTTCAGTGCTACCCTGGGCAGTGTTTATTTCTTATTTGCCAGTCATAGGTAGGAGGCTCAATTGAGCATTAGGGTTTTTTTGTTTTTGTTTTATCCTCTTATAGGACAGGCATACCATACTTGCACAACACACTGTGTTGCTTTGTTGGAGGGACAGTGGCCAATCTCTTTGACTTACAATACTTCCCTCTCTTGGTCATGAATATCTTATTTTACCTGAGCTGTTTTGATTCCAAGAAATTAGATTGATCGTTTCAGGAGGATACGTGAACATTTTTTAAAAATATGTTTTTATTGATTTCAGAGAGGAAGGGAGAGGAAGAGAGAGATGGAAACATTCAAATTTTCATTAGGTAAAAAGGGGAAAATGGCCCTAACCGGTTTGGCTCAGTGGATAGAGCATCGGCCTGTAGACTGAAGGGTTCCAGGTTCGATTCTGGTCAAGAGCATGTGCGGGCACATCCCCGTTGGGAGGTGTGTGGGAGGCAGCTGATCGATGTTTCTCTCTCATTGATGTTTCTAACTCTCTAGCCCTCTCCTTTCCTCTCTGTAAAAAATCAGTAAAATATATTTTAAAAAAATATATATTTTTTTATTGATTTCAGAGAGGAAGGGAGAGAGAGAGATAGAAACATTAATGATGAGAGAGAATCATTGGTTGGCTGCCTCCTACGTACATCCCACTGGAGATTGAGCACAACCTGGGCATGTGCCCTGACCTGGAATCTGTCAAGGTGGAAATGAGCTTTTTATTAATATCAAAAATTCACGTGGCAATTACTTCCATAATGTGATTGCCATGAGTATTCATAGCATTAATATTAGAGATCATGTGAAACCTTCCTCTTTAGTTCACTAATAAGGACTCCCATAAATGAGATAAAATATTAAGAAAGCCTTTCTTTTCTGTTCTTTTTTTTCCTCTTCTTTCCTGTCCATTTTTCCTTTATTTTTTTCTTTCAATTTTAAATAAACTGCACAAGTATTTTTTGTTTATAAGATCTTCCTTTAAGTCAGGGGAATGTATGGCCCGAAATCATTTTGTCGGGCCCTGCCAAGGCATTAAGGGTGAGTTAATTAAATGTTTGACCAAATATAGCAGGCTAATTTTTAAGTTGACAATTTCGTATGGCCTGTGAATGATATAAATATTCAAATGGCCCTTGGCAGAAAAAAGGTTCCCCCACTGCTGCTTTAAACAGTGCCCTTAAAAATCTTTTGTGATTCAGAATTTTATATTTTTATTTTATTTTTTTCAGGGGTGATTGAGCTTTTAAAGTGCTTACATGGGCATGGCTTTATAGAGACACAGTTAATTGATTTAGTCCTGGCCATCTCAGAATACAGAAGAGAAAGGCAGAAATTGTATTTTGAAAACTGCATTTTGGATTGGGAAATATTTAATCCCCACCAATAAACTGCTTGACAGCTGACTTGTTCTTGGTTATGGTGATATCTCTAGAAGGCAGTAGATACTTGATTGAGTTGCCCTGAATAGTTTCAAATTCTGGATTAAAGAATGGCAAGTAATTTAAAGAAGATGTGGCTTTTTGTTGCAATAGAAGTATAGGCAGTAGTGTGTGCAAAGGTGGGTTGGAATAGGGCACTTTGTGACTGCACATCAACTGGTTTAGTGGGGGTTCCACTTGGAGCTTTCGGTAGTTGGAATATTTCTGCCACGGAGAGCAGCTCTTTTCCAACACAGTAGTTATCATTTGCTGAAATGGCCTGCCCTCTCAAGCTACATCCACCATCTGGCCGAGCTGATGGTCACTGTGAAATGAAAAGAATTTTTTATTACAGTATTTATCAGCAATTACAGTGCTGAATCAGTTGCAGAAATTCAAAATAGCATGCAGACTGCGACATAATTGTCCTGGAATAGATGTTCAGGAAAGCAGCCTGATGAGATGAGGGTCTGTGTGTATTCCGAGCCTTTGAGTCAGCTCCGACTCCTAATCACTCTTGAATGAGTGCTGTCTCCTATGTCCTGTCTTCAACAGCCCCGCTCAGCTCCTGTAGACTCGCACCTCTGGCTTCTATGGAATCAATCCATCTAGTATTTGGTCATCCTATTTTTTCTTGCTGCCTTCTGTTTTTCCCAGGATTATTGTCTTTTCTTTAGAACCCTGCCATCTCATGACATGCCTGAAGTAGGATAGCTTTAGTTTTGTATTGTCACCTCCAGCAATGCTTCAGGCTTAATTTGCTCTAGGCCAGGGGTGGGCAACCCCTGGCACGCGTGCCAAACATGGCACACCCGTAACTTTTGCTGGCATGCGAAACCCTCTCTTAAAATCTTCCATTGACAAATTTTTTCTTAATATCGACTATTTTATTTTTCAGATAAATTCAGTGTAGGTGCATCTTAGATAAATAATTTTACATAACAAGTTATCTTAAAGATCATAGACATGGCTGATTTTGAAATGCAGTTGACTGAATTTCAGAATAGCTCAATTTGGAAGCAGAAATTTATTGACCTTAGAGTTGACTGGAAAACATTGAAAAAAAGTGATTA
>NW_006295187.1:279783-288577 GCF_000327345.1 Myotis davidii | reverse complement strand
CGCTCAAATGAATTTTATTATTTCTTCAAGGTTCTTCACATACGTACACCGTAAGAGATATCAAGTAGGTGTAACATGTTCTCAAAAAATTAGGGTTGGCACGCAGAAGAATTTTGAGTCAAAGATTTTGCTGGTTTTGGCACGCACTCACAAAAAGGTTGCTCACCCCTGCTCTAGGCCCTGCTTGTTCCTGTTTCTGGCAGTCCAGGGTATCTGTGGAGCTCTCCTTCCCGCACCATATTTCTTTTTTTCTTTTTCTTTAATTCTTTATTGTTGAAAGTATGACATATGTCCCCTTTTCCCCTGCACCATATTTCAGGTGCATCATTTCCCCCCTTCACCCCCCATTTGACTTCTCCACTGTGCAGCTTTCACATTTGCACATGGTAATCGAGAAACGAGGGTGTAGATGATCTTAGCCTTGGTCTCTCATGAGACAGCTTTGCCCTTGGTGATCTTTTCTAATTCTTCCCCGGCTGCCCTTCCGAGTCTCAGCCTTTTCCTGAGTTCTTGGCTGCAGTCTTCATTTGAAACGACGACTGAACCGAGGTAAGTAAGCAACATCTCTAACAATTTCACTGTCTTTATTGCCTCTGTTAAAATTTGTGTGTTTCTTCTGTAGTCATGATTCTTGTCTTCTTGATGTTCAAATGCAGTCCTGCTTCAGCACCTCTTTTTTCATTTTTATCCAGAAGTTGTTTCAATCATGGCCACTTTCTGCCGGTAAGATGTTTAAAGATGGCCACTTTCTGCATCTCTTGTTATGGATGTTTCTTCCACCAAGTGTCACTCCTCCTTCCTCTGAGTCTAGCCCAGTTTTTGTCGATGACATGTTCTACGTACAGATTAAACACTGGGAGACAAAATGATGGGGGCCTCTATGTTGTTCACTCCTGTACTGAATGTTGTGGCCCAGGGCATCCTGGGAAGGCTGCGCACCAGTGGAGTGTTGACTTATACTGTTGCCTCAGTGCTTTCTTTGGGACGATACGCCCTGCATTTCACTGACCTATCAGTGTCATATGACTCTCCCAGTGTCCTGTGTTTCTGATATTGACATGGATGTCAGGTGTTTGTCACCTTTCATCCCTACCTTCTACTTTTTTTTTCCTGGAACCACAGCTCTTTCTTATATTTTGTGTCTTTCTTACTGACTCTCTTCCTCACCATCTAAACTTTTACTTCCAGTTGCTCCTTCTTGTCTCTGGCACTGTTGTGTTTAATATTTTCTATTCTCATTTGCTTCTTCCCTAACACTCTCCTGTCCTCCAAGACATTTTTTTCCTATCCCTCATCAATTCTTATATGTTTCCAATGACTTACTTGAAATACCCCACCAACCACAGGTTAATTACACGGCTCAGCCTTGTTTATTCTTGCTCAATGGTCAGCCCGGTTCTGCTGAAGAAGTGTGTGAATGTCTGTGTTCATGTGCACGTGTGTGGGTTAGTCTAATTATTTCTGAATGCAGAGAGACTCAAGAAATCTTATATCCAGGCAATTATGGTTTAATGCAGGCCTTTTCTCTGGGATTGACTGTTTAGAAAACTTTATAGCACATCTGTTCTGATTATATATGCAAATGTGGCTTAAAAGAAATTTTCAGTTTTTTTAAATCTTTCTCCCATTTTTAGATTTTTTTTTTTTACTTAAAAATGATTTTAAGATCTATAGTGCAGTGATTTGGGATAGTAACTCCAATCAAAATGCCACACATTAGCTGTGATGAATGCTTGGTTACTTAGTGATGTTTATGTGATATTACATTTTTAAAAGGGAAACTTGTAATATTAGGACCAGGGTCTGGGTGAGGACAAACGATATTTGAAAAATCAACCTGAGGGGACTCTCCCAGGCACTTTCCTTACCACATGGAAATATTTTTTCCTTTTGAGCATGGATTCTTTTTTCCCTCAGAAACACCTGCCACAGAAATAAGGTGCCTGCTTTTTAAATGCCACACAACAGGATTTCCAACTGGCTGTGGGGGGCAGGTACCAGGCCTGCTCACCCAGCAGGTGGGCTCTGCCATCTTCAGCCCTGGGAGACCAGTGGCTGAGAGCATCGCGGGCTTGTGGGTGGAGAGGCACTTGTTTTCTAGAGAAAATGTGATCACTTCTTCCATTTTCTGTTAATTGACTCTTAGAAGGAAAGCCTTAAAGACACACAAGAGAGAAACCAAAGAACTTATATACTTATATGCATAGTCCATGGACACAGGCAATAGGGGAGTGAAGACCTGGGAGTGGGTGGGTACGGGCTGGAAGGAGAGGAGTAAAGGGGGGGAATGGGAGACATCTGTAATACTATCAACAATAAAAAAATATATAAAAAAGGCACCAAAGTGAAACCTGAATGGATAAAATTAGGACAGTTTACATGAAATCAGTTAAGCTTTCTTGACTCCTGCCCCCCTCTATTTTTTTAAATTAAAAAAATTATTATTATTAAACAGAACATTTAATGCACAAGTTTGATACAACCAAAAACTAAAAACACCAGAGTAAAATAGTAACAAAAAACATGGTATTTCATTTGCAATGCATGAGAAATGGTTAACATCTTCAGTCATAAACAAGCTCTTAAAACCAGTAACAGAGACACTATAATAATGCAAGGAAACTAAAAAACAATAGTTGGTGGAGGAAATAAGAGTTTGGGTGTAAGAACTGGGAACTGCTGGGAGCTTATGCATTTTTGGAATACAGAATAGACATTCTGAAAATGAATTTTTGGAATACAGAATAGGCATTCTTTTTTAAAATGCAATAAAACCCAGGTAGGAAGTGTGCACAGTTAATTTAAGAAATGAATGAGATAATAACTATCTCAATAAATTCTTATTTTATGTCAGTGTATGTAGCACACTGGATAGGTATTTTATAGAGCAGTGATTTTCAACCTTTTTCATCTCATGATACACATAAACTAATTACGGAAATTCTGTGGTACACACACAAAGATATTTTTTGCTGGTATTACAAAACATAGTTATAACCATCAGCAGTTCATCTTTTAATCCTCACTGGGATATTTAACTGGGATATTTCATATTTTATAATTATGGGGTGAGACCTTGAGCTAATGTCCTAACATGCAACTGAGCAATAAGTCTTTGCTTCTGTCATTCAAGTGACTCTAAATTAAGGTCCAATGAAGGAAACTGGCTGGCTCCCAATGACCACATACTAAGTAGGTAAGGTGTAATGGTGTCTGGAGATGTGGTCTGCAAACTTAAGCATGCCTCACAATTACCAGGGAGAGCTTTTAAATGCAGATTCTTAAGTGACAAGTCTGGAGAAGTGGTCTAGGAGTCTATACTCTATAGAAAGCCAAGATTGGGGTCCAGTTGCTGCCATAGGAGAAATTAGATTTGTCCAAGGATTGCATTCAACTTTTGCCTCCTATCAATAATGTACACTCCCCAACCAGCAATCAAAAATAAGCTAGTACTTTAAAATTAACGTGTGGTATGGTAAACTTTAAAAAAACTTGCCCAGTAGAGATACTTTTTGTATCATATAGAACTAAGAGAAAATATTTTACTGGTTTTAGGGAAGGTTAAACCTTATTCATATAGCCAAATAAATTGCCCTTGTCCCATGTCACCCAAGAAACAGCCAAGATTAGGAGTAAGCAATAAATGAAACATAGCCATTAAAATTGTAATTATTAAGACTGTGTAGAAAATTATACCTTAACTAGAGGCCTGGTGTATGAAATTCGTGCACTTGGGGGGAAGGGATAGTCCCTCAGCCCGGCCTGTGCCCTCTCGCAGTCCAGGAGCCCTCAAGTCCAGGAGCTGTCATTTGGACATCCTTAGCGCTGCTGTAGAGCGGGGGAGAGGCTCCCGCCACCACCGTCGCTGCACTTGCCAACTGTGAGCCCAGCTCAGGGCTTCTAACTGAGTGGCTCTCCCCTGTGGGAGTGCACTGATTACTAGGGGAAAGCTCCTGCGTTGAGCGTCTGCCCCCTGGTGGTTAGTGTGCATCATAGCGACTGGTTGTTCTGCTGTTTGGTCAATTTGCATATTAGCCTATATTATATAGGATAAGAATAAACATTAAGGTATAATTTTTAATGTGGTGAACAGAGTATTTTTAATTCATTTTATTTTTAGTTTTTATCTATTTTTAAAATTAAATTTATTAGGCTGACATTGGTTAATAGGATCATATAGGTTTCAGGTGTGGTTTCTGTTGCAAGATCTGTATATTGCACTGTGTGCCCTCCACCCAAAGTCAAATCTTCTCCAATCACCATGTATTAGGACCTCTTCACCCTCTACTCGCTTCCTTCTGGCAGCCACCACACTGTTGTTTGTGTTCACGAGTTTCGGTTTTATATCCCACATATGAGTGAAATCATATGGTTCTTAGCTTTTTCTGACTGACTTATTTCACCTAGCATAATATTCTCAAGGTCCATTCATGTTGTTAGAAATGGCAGTATTTTGGAATACAGAACAGGTATTCTTTTTTAAAATGCAATTAAACCCAGGTAGGAAGTGTGCACAGTTAATTTAAGAAATGAATGAGATAATAACTACCTCAATAAATTCTTATTTTATGTCAGTGTATGTAGCACACTGGATAGGTATTTTATAGAGCAGTGATTTTCAACCTTTTTCATCTCATGACACTCATAAACTAATTACGGAAATCCTGTGGTACACACACAAAGATATTTTTTGCTGGTATTACAATTATAATTTTGACCCATTCACATCGGATGGCTTTGATTGAGCCCACAACCTGGGCATGTGCCCTGACTGGGAATTGAACCATGACCTCTTGGTTCATAGGTCGACGCTCAATCACTGAGCCATGCCGGCTGGGCTCTATTCTTAATTTTTTGAGGAATCGCGTCACTGCTTTCCACTGTGGTTGTACCAGTCTCCATTCCCACCAGCAGTGAATGAAGGTTCCCTTTGCTCCACAACCTCTCCAACACTTGTTACTGCTTGTCTTGTTGATAATGGCCACTCTAACAGGTGTGAAGTTATAATTCATTGTAAATAATCATATCCTCTGAGGATAAAAAAATGTACACAACCCTAGAATAAGAACAATTTTAAAAAATCTACTAAGTATTCTTATTATGATCTTCAAGGGTCAGGCTCAAATTCTGTCTCCTCTGGAGTTCACCTAATCTTTGAGCACCCCCCCTTCTTCCCCTGCCCAAGTCCTTATTGTTCATATGTTTTGTATCCCGCCCCTAGTATCACTATGATACATAAAATTTCCAAAAGCTAGACCTGGTATATTATAGATTCCCAGCGCGTGGCAAGAAAGGTCTTAGGAACCAGCAAACAGGTTCTTTATTTTCAGAAAATTGCAGTCAAGGCTGTTTAAAGGACTTATCAGTGATCAGCCAGTTACTGGCCCAGACAGGACCTGCAGGGAGACATTACACATAGTGAAATGGAGAGAATTGCCCTGGGATTCAGGGCACCTAGTTTCAAAGCTGACTTTGCCACTTACTAGCTTTATGACCTCAGCCAAGTTCTTTGCTCATCTGCTCTACAGAGACAATTAATTATTTTACTAACTTCAGAGATCTTAAGAGAATAAGCCACATGACATATATGCCAATAATTTTAACTCTGGATATACAGTAGACTCCCTGGGAAGCATCTATACTAATAAAAGGGTAATATGCTAATTAGACTGAACAAAGCCATGGTGGCAGGGCTGAGGCAGTTAGGGGCGATCAGGCCAGCAGGGGAGAGCAGTTAGGGTGTGGGCAATCAGGTCAGCAGGGGAGAGCAGATAGGGGGCGATCAGGCCGGCAGGGGAGAGGGGTTAGGGGGCAATCAGGGTTGCAGGCAGAAGCAGTTAGGGGCGATCAGGCTGGCAGGCAGGGGAGCAGTTAGGGGCATTCAGGCCGGAAGGCAGAGGCGGTTAGGGGCGATCAGGCAGGCAGGGAGGCAAGCAGTTAGGAGCCAGCAGTCCTGGATTGCAAGAGGGATGTCCGACTGCCGGTTTAGGCCTGATCATACCGGGATTGGGCTTAAGCTGGCAGTTGAGTATCCCCTGAGGTGTCCCGGATTGGAGAGGATGCAGGCTGGGCTGAGGGACCCTCCCTCCCGGGCATGAATTTTGTGCACCAGACCTCTAGTAATAAAATAAAACAGATGCCCACCCCAGCCCCACCCCAACAGATGTTGATTTAATTGCTCTGTAGTGGGGCTTTGTAATCAACACTTTAGGAAGGTCCCCAGTTGATTATTATGTACAGCTAGGTGGCAAACTATGACATAGACTTGTTAGATGACAATGTACTCTGAATATAAAGGCCAGTACTTAATGTGGCTTAATGTCATATTACTGAAAAAATGATGAAATAGGATCTGAGGTATGTATATTTCACACATGTATGAATTTTATTTTTAAAAAATTTTATTTAACTTTTTAAAATTAACATGTAGTTGACATATAATGTTATATCAGTTTCAGGCATATAACATGGTGATTCAATATTTATATACCTTATGATGTAATCACTGCAAGTCTAGTAGCCATCTGTCACTGTGTAAAGTTATTATAGCATATTGACTATTTTCTCTGTGCCGTACACTCCATCTCCATGGTTTATAGCTGGAAGCTTGTACCCCTTATTTCCCCTTTTCACTCCTCCCTCAGCCCCCTTTTCTCTGTCAACCATCGGTTATTCCTCTGCTGCTGAGTCTGTTCTTGATTTGTTTGTTTTAAAGGATTTTTAAAAAATAACGAACCACATTGCGGAATGTTGATGACACTGTCATTTCTGATCTTATGTTGAAGTAGAAAACTCTTTACATATAAGATGACACTAAATTTAAAATTAATTCATGTCCCCTTCCCCAATGGGATGACATTAAATAAAACCAACAAAACTGTATTGTTATGAATTCTTATTTGTATTTCATTTGTTTCCCAGAGCTAACAATTATGGAACAGAAACAATTGTTGAATATAATATAGGTTTCATTAAAAAACAAAAGAGTAATGTAAGGCTTTAGTAAAATAGAGAAAAGGTTCTGACATTTTAAAAATTACTGATTAATTTCTTTCACTCTGACTTAAATTCCCCCAAGTGTTCCAACGTTGACTGTGTGCCTCTAGGTTTGCAAACAAGTTCCAAAATGCTACTGCTAACCAATTAGTTTCTAAAACCTTTTCAAATAATCTTATCTTTGCCATGGGAGTGATTTAAGCAATGGCGTAAAAAAAAACAGTGATCTCTACATGGTTTGCTCTTCACTGGGAAGAATCTTGACTTAATAAGAGTGGAGTTTTCCCTGGTTGTTTGGAAACACATTTATTCATAAGCTGATATTACTTGACTTTAAAGCCCGACTATTGGTGAGGGAGAGCTTCTCAGGTGAAGCCATTTTCTGTGAAGAGCAGTTATATTTTATATAAATGTCATCCAAAACGTTCATGTCCATAGTAAAATGTCCAGATGCGAATCAGGTTTTTTTTTTTTCTTTTAAGTTATTCTTAAAGATTTTTGGATGAACAGGAATTTTGCCTTCCTGAAAGATAAAACATTAATGGGATGCAGGTCAGTTGTTTTATGGACTCAGAACTCGGAGGAAAATGCAATTTTAGGTTGAGGGAATAACCAGAACTGCCTTTTGCTCCCGGCTCTCTGGTCCTGAGCCTGTGGGCTGACCCCTCCCGCTGCACTGCCCTCAGCAAGGTATCTTATATTCATTGTGTACCAGGCCTCGAATCTGTTTTTGGTCTGTGCTGAGAATTACACATGCCCTTTACTTCTCTGGTGATTTTAGGAACTCTCCCTTCTCTTCCTCTGAGAGAAACATTACCTGTATCATTTGACACCCTTTTCCACTGGAAATGAAATTGTTTTCAGAAACTAATTCCTTTCAGTCACTCAGATTTACTCTGATCGGTGGAAGCTGGCAAGAAATCAATGCACATTTTTTCATGAACCTTTTTGCTGAAAAGACACTCTTGCAGATGATGTGCACGTTTGTTTTGCCTGCCAATGCACAGTTTGGTGATAGGTGTGTTCACAAGAAAGTGCAAGTGATATTCTTGTATGGCCTAACGCAGGCATGGCTGTAGCCCTATATTGCAGCCCAGTCTCCAGGTGTCCTTTCCAGCAGAGAAGGAGCAGGGTACCAGCTGTGCTTATTACTGTTGGAGATGATTTTGCATCTTGGCTTTTTAAAGCATAGAGCTAGGGTGATGGAACTGTTCTAAAATTAGATCACCACATAACTGTACATACACTAAAGCTATTGAACTGTACATTTAAGACAGGTCAGTGTTAGTGTATATAACGTATACCTTAAAGCTGCTATAAAAATCAGCATTGGATGGCATGTTTGGCATTCCTAACAGACTGTGACTGTCTCTGCTTCAAACATGGCTGAAAGAATTGAACCTCTTGATATCATATATACATAGTGGAAATGTTGGGAATCTCTCCCCAAAGGATATATACTTTGGAAGGCAGCTATGCTCACCACTATACCACCAATGCAGGATACATACTTTGTATTAGGATACTTCATATCACAAATATATATATACTAGAGGCCCGGTGCACAAAAATTTGTGCACTTGGGGGGAAGGGGGGTCCCTCAGCCTGGCCTGTGCCCTCTCGCAGTCTGGGACCCCTCAGGAGATAACGACCTACTGGCTTAGGCCTGCTCCCGGGTGGCATAGGGCAGGCCCAATCCCTAGGTGCAGCCCCTGGTCAGGCTCAGAGCAGGGCTGATTGGGGAGTTGGGGCGCTGCCCCCTGTCATGCACAGAGCAGGGCCCGATCAGGGGGTTGGG
>NW_006295187.1:260450-279263 GCF_000327345.1 Myotis davidii | reverse complement strand
GAAAAATGCTACTTTCAAGTTTAATTTTAATTTCAATTTTAATTTTAATTTTAATTTATGACTTAGCATTCCTGAAGGAATAATACTATTAAGAAATTCGATGGGAAAATTTTCCTTGCATGAATCAACGTTTATTTTTAAATTGCCAGTGTGCATCATATGTACTGGCTAATCAGACAGTCGGACAGACAGACGTTCTGTCACTTAGCCTTATATATATATATATATTAGAGGCCCGATGCACAAAATTCATACAAGGTGTTTGGACCCCGCTGCTGCCAAGGCCAGAGGCCTCTGCTGCCTCTGCCTGGGCCTCCTCTGCCCCGGCCCCTGCCTGCCTCATCTTCATCCAGAAGGACGTCTGGTCTAATTAGCATATTATGCTTTTATTATTATAGATATATACACATACAGACACATGCTTTTACTATAATAGATATACACACACATACTCTAGAGGCCAAGTGCATGAAATTCGTGCGTGGGGGTGGGAGGGGTGGTCCCTCAGCCCAGCCTGCACCCTCTCCAATCCGGGACATCCCTCTCACAATCCAGGACCACTGGCTCCTAACCACTCACCTGCCTGCCTGCCTAATGCCCCCAACTGCCCTCCACTGCTGGCCTGGTTGCCCCCAATAACCCTCCCCTGCCGGGCTGATCGCCCCTAACTGTCTCTGCCTTAGCCCCCACCACTGCCTGATTTCCCCTAACTGCCTCTGCCTCAGCCCCCACTACTATGGCTTTGTCTGGAAGGAAGTCAGACGTCTGGGAGATGGCCAGTCGACCCAGTCTAATTAGCATATTACCCTTTTATTAGTATAGATAGATTATATAGGATAGGATTGCTTAAATGAGGAGGGAAAGCCTTTTTCATCAGGAGGAGATGCTCTTGGCAGACAGAAATACATAACCTCTATATCTGGACTGATACCCCCACCACCATGGCCTTTGGAAGAGAGTTGGACGTCTGGAAGATGGCCAGTCGACCCGGTCTAATTATCATATTACCCTTTTATTAGTATAGATTTACAGTATTTTCTACTTGAAGGATTTGTTGAACTGATAGCCCCTAAGGAAATTTACTTATTTTAAACTGTACCAAAATGATTGATTTAATCCTGATAGGGAGTTGAATTCTAAAGGACTTTGCAGACCACTCTGTTAGCCCTTTCATTTTACAGATGAGACTCTGTTAAGTTTTAAACTCTAATTATGTAATAAAGTTAGAATATAGTTCTCTACTCATCTCTTCTGCTCTTTAAATATTTATACTATACTATAAGGCAGCCATTAAAATGATAATTATCAAGACTGTGTAGAAACATGGAAAACTGTTTATAATGCAAATGAAATAAAGCAGAGGGCCAAATGGCTAAAGTATCATGATTGCAACTAGTGTGTCAAATTGTGTACATATTAAGATCTGGACCATAATAGACCAAAACAATGTATATTATGTGATGGGTTAATGGGCATTTCTCCCTTAATATTCTTGAACATTGCTGCATTGTATTCACATAACGTGTTTTCTAAAAATATTAAGGCTATCATAGGGAGAATGACGTAGGCTCAAAGGGATTATGCACGTGTTGGTAGCTGCCTGAATTTATAGCCCACATTTGCAGACTTTCCCCAGACACTTTCCAGCACTGGAAATGTGTGTGATGAGGGTATTCCATTCTAAGCTACTGGGACTCTGTCCTTGTTGACCTGCTTCTGGATCTCCTTCTTTGTTTCCTTGTTTCTCATCCCATTTAATGGAATTGACCGACCCAGAATGGTTGGAGAATGACTTTTAAGGGGGTCAGTAATCCCTGTTAATTCCTCTACTGAAGGCAGAACATGAAGAAATTGGCTTACGCTGACACAAGTGATTTAGAGGATTCTGGAAGAATATTTTGTCTCCAACATTGGTGATCATTACCTACTGGGATGAATTACAAGGAATGATTTGAAGGTTTTCTTTCTCTGGTTAACTGGACAACTCAACGGACTGTTCGAGGCAGGGAGAAGTGGGCTAGAATCACTCTCAAGACTCCATTGGACTTGATTTTTCAATTTGACTCTAACCAAATAATGGCTTTTCTGTGTGACAGGGAAAGATCACAGTGAAAGTAGAAAGCAGCTCCATAAACAATTTAGGCAGCGTATTGTTTCAAAACCTAGCTTGCAAGGACATTTTGATCATGTATATATGCCCACTCTACTGGATGGTGCGAGATCTTAGCCTGCGGCTGAGTTGGTGGGATAAATGTGAAGCTAGTGAATATTTACAGTAATATATTGTGTAAACATACTCCCTCTCTAAGGGATTGTATCCCATTTTCTAAAATGTTTTGTTTCTCTGGATGGTATTTGCTAAGTAGTAGGTGGTATTTATTAGCACAAGTAACTGGTTATTCATTTATATCACTGTGTTTTTCCTGTTAAATTGTCGACATATTGTAGCCATAGCAATTCCATCTCAGGGAAAAGAAATGGGACTGTGGAAAGGAAGGGGAACGAAAGGCAGTGTGAGCAAAGCAGAGGGACTGTCAGGTATGTGGGCGGTCTATGGATGTATAGTCCTTGCTTTATAGATCTGTGATGGTTCAGTTACTTCAACTTCTTTACTCTTTTATTCTCTCTCCCCCCAAAAATACATTCCTAAATTCTGTCTTTTATCCTTTCACTCCTTTGCTCAGAAATATCTAGTGAATCTCTCATTGCCAATGGATTAAAATGTTAATCCAGCACCTCTAACCCTCTACAGTCCAGTCTTATCCGGCCCATGGATTCATATATCCTGTCAATGCCCTTTGAGTCACTCTTCCAAAGATGGAGGCCCGCCCTTCCCTACCCTTTGATCATACCTCTCCTCTTTCCTGCCCCCAAGTCTTCACTGATTCTGTTTTATTACCATACTTCTCCCCATTCCAGCTCACTGTAGACTCCTTTTTCTATAGACCCCCATAGTATTTCTGTCTTTACTTCTGACTTGGCATTTATTTTAAAAACATTTCAATAATAAAGCCTTAATAATAACTACCATTTATAGTGTTTATGATATGCCAGGTACCATTTTTAGTACTCTACTTGAATGAACTCGTTCAATTAACAGCAACTCAAGAGGTAAATAATATTATCCCCCATTTTATAGATAAGCAAATGGAGACACAGAGGGATTAAATATCTTGCCCAGCATCATACAGCTGGAGTGGCAGACCTGGAGTTCTACCCCAGGCTGTCTAGATCCAAACTGGTGTTCTTAACCACAGCTCTGAACTACCATAATAGTCTCTTTAGGTGCTTCATTCTCTTAAAATTTGACCTCTTTAAGGTGAAGAGAAGTCTTCTTGCTTTTTGCTTTCCCTCATTACATAGCCCTGTGCCTAGAACAAGGAGTTGCTCTGTGAACATCTGTTTATTGACATTCTAATAGAGTTTTTTGGGTGTTTTGGCTTGGTTAGTTTGATTTGATTTTATCTTGATATGATGACATACTCTCTTCTGTTCTCCCTTTAATTACTGGTATGAGATGGTTAATGTGACTGTCAAGAATTGAAATTCGTGGCTCTCATTACCTAACTGAATGGTGCTCAGTGGTGGGTAAATTTACTAGAGTGAAACTAAATCGTAAATTTTGTTCTGTGCTTCAAAGTAAACATTTTAAGAAGCATTATTTTTATTACTTGGGTATTTGATATGTCAGGTAAGGTGAGTAAGAGAAAGCTACATTTCCCTTCCCTTGTAATATCAGTTCTTAAAATTGTACTTAACTTTAGGCTATTCTCCCTTAATTTTTGGGGTGAAGAAAGGTTCTTCGTGGAGGATATAGTGAATGTTGGTTATAGGCCCTGTAATGAGTACCTTGCACATGCAATGTTAAGCTTTGGGGTCAAATTATCTTTCTTAGTAAAGATAAGATACCCAGCCAGCAAAGTTGAAGTCTAATGTTGTTAAAGTTTATTTACTGTGTTTCTTTGATCTCTTTCTAACATCGTACTGTTTGTGGGTACTCAGCTAGATGCTTCTAGTGCTCTAAGGGTTATATATGTGCCTGTGTATTTGTTGATGAAGTAAAAGCTGTTTCTGGCTGATATGATAAAAGAACATTTGGAGGAGTATTGCATAGTTGCAGAATCAAGGGGAAAATGGAATAATTTGTCACCCTCAGGAAGAATAACTCTGACAACTGTGGCATGTTGGAGTGGCCAACCAGGAGCATTTCTTAAGTCTTGGCCACTGCAACGGCTCAGTGCTGTTTTTATTCAATGCTCTGCTCCCGTGGAGGGAGACAGATTTGTTGGAAGCTTAAGTCAGGTGCACATGTCTTAGTTGGGTGATTGACAGGCCACCAAAGGCACATGAAATGGGAAAAGAGTATTTCCAGTTACCAGTGACGGGGAAACAGGCAACACCCAATGGCCTCTTCTTACAAGGTTCATCTCAAAGCAGAGAGAATTAAATGAAAGCTTTCACTTGTACAAGAAGCTATTTGGATATTACCAGAATTCAATCACCAAGTTATTCTGTATTTGGAAAATCCTTGCAGTTTAATTCATCAACACATCTTTTATGTCTAGATCCTTATTTCCCTCTCTTATACTTATACACCAGGCCCCTTCTTTTAGGATAAGCCTTCCTTTTAGTTCAACAAGGGTTTTCTTTAGAGGAGCTGTCACTAGATTCTATCTCTGGAAGTTAGCAACTTTCAGTTTAGCCTCATAAAATCCTAGAGGTAGAATCAGAACTTGACAGGTTAATTAGCTTGCTCAAGCTGAGATAGAAGTATTATTGAGTATATTGGTTAAAATTCTCTCTGTTGCAAGTGCCAGAAAACTCAAATTGAAGCTATTTGAGCAGAAACTAAATAGTTCAGGGATATGTCTCCAATTTCACGAGGGGCTTGATACAGGGCAAATAGCAGGACCTCGACATTTTTCTCCCTTCCTATTTATCAGCTCAGCTTTGGGTTCTGTTTCAAGCAGACTTGCTTTTCATGGATCCCAGATGGCAGCTGGAAGCCGTGGGCTGCAAAATTTAGGTTATAGAGGGGTTAAAATCCACTTTTTCCAGAAGTCCCAGTTGTCTTGGGTTCAATCACACGCCCATTTCTGAACCAATTACTGTAACCACAGTGATGAGATACCCTGGAGCTGAAGGGTAGATCAATTTTAAACAGTCCATATGACTGAAAATGGAGGGGAAAATGAATGACTTAAAGAATAACCAGAAAGTTTTTGGCAGGAAAGGAAGAGGGTTATGATGCTGGGGAGTAAAAAAAAAAATTATGTTCAATTGTGAAAACTTGATTTTTTAAATTATATTTAAAATGATATTTATTTAGTTATTTGCAAACATACATAAATATAATAATACTAGTGCCCTGGTGCATGGATTCATGCACATTGAAAGGAAATTAATTAGAAGGTGGCTGGTGGTGTGGGACTGGGTGAGACAGGTGGGACATGCCCTGGAGCCAACCTCCCGTGGTTCCTCCCTGGCTGGCCACACCCAGGCGGCGCAGCTTGAGGTTTTCTGGTTGGCCGGCCATGGGAGATTGGCTGTGGGAGCACACTGACCACCGGGGGCAGCTCCTGCGATGAGTGTCTGCCCCCTGGTGGTCAGTGTGTCGTCATATCAACAAGTCGGCTGGTCAATCAGTCGACCCATCATAATGGTCGCTTAGGCTTTTATATATATATAGATGAACCCATATGTAGCCATCATACAATTCAGCAGTTGTTGAAACATTTTGCCAATTATGTTTCTGTTGATTGCCTTTTAAGGCATTATCATAAGATGCTTTTACAGCTGGCTATGTAAGAACTTAGAAGCTCTAACATGAAATCTGAGACCTTGCTTTATGAATATAGATCCATGTATGAAATGGTCATCAGTTTCACACCAAAAAACAATGTGTTACCCCCTTGAACAAAAGATGACTTTGTGCAGCAGTAATGCATTGTGTACCTGGAAGTACAATTTTATTTCAGTAAGTATGGTTTTTTTCCTGGCTTAAGCCTGATAAATTGCTTAACAACTCTTTCTAGAGTATCTGTAGCAAATTTGTCTTCTGGTCCTGGGTGTCTTTAGGGGTGAATCGGGTTTTATTTGACAGTGAAGTTTCTGAACACCGGTACCCACGTGCATTGTCTGAGAGCTGACTGTGCTTTCATTTCTTGCAGTTGAAAGATGCATGAGTGTGATGCAGTCCGGGACACAGATGATCAAACTGAAGCGTGGGACCAAAGGGCTCGTCCGGCTCTTTTACCTGGATGAGCACCGGACCCGCCTCCGATGGAGACCCTCCAGGAAGAGTGAGAAGGCAAAAAGTAAGATCCATCTCTGAATTTTTTGTGTGTCCTGACACAATTATATGTGGGTTATATTGGGTGGCTTCTGTGGAAGCTTCAGACCTCTGGACCACCAATATTTTTTGCAAGTTTTGGGCTCAACTGTTAAAGGATGTGGAGAGGCAGAAAAAGTTATAACCATTTTTGCTTTTGAAATTATTGGGGGAATTTAAATCCATAAAAGTTTTCTTTTCCATGAATTCTATAAATGTTAATATTTCCCCTGTGTTGGAGACATTATACACACACACACACACACACACACACACACACACACGCGCGCGCGCGCGCACACACGCATGTATATATATATATTTTACTTGGCATATGAGATTTTATAGCCTGAGGTCTTCCATTTTCCTATGAAAGTTTATGGGTATCATAAATCCAAAGGATGTTATGAATATAGATCCGTTAAAGTGTTTTGCCATTTTCTGAGCACAGTTGACTGATTAATAAGAAAATTGTTTTAATGAAATCAAGTAAAATAGCTTTGATCTGACTCCTCGTTAAGGCCTGTCTCTCACACCTTCTACTCAGCACCAAGTCCCGTGGTCTCCTGTAATGCCTCTCTCATCTGCTCCTTCCAGCCTTTTGTCACATGATCCTTGTCCAGGGTCTCATCAGCTTTCCGGTGGCCTATTGTGAAGTCTCCTAACCAATTTCCATTTTGCTAGTTTTTTCTGCTTTGATCAGTTCTGATGCTTTCCCCTTCAAGTAGCAGAAGACCTGGACCAAATTAGGCTTATACGACAAACAAATTTATTACCTCACATGACAAGAAACCCAGAGGTTGGCAGGCCCCAGGTATGGGGTACTGAGTCTCTAGTTCTGTTTTGTTGAGTGCTCTTGGCTCTGTCCCTGGTGTGTTGGCTTTGTAACCAAGGGTTCAGCTGTTCTGGGCCTCACAACCTGACATAACAGTGAAGAGGGAGGAAGGAACCTTCTCTTCTTTTACTTCCTTTTTAGAAGAGAAGAACCTCTTTCCAGACCTTTCACTCATGGCACATTGCCCCTAGTCTCCTTGGTTAGAGCCAGGATGCATTCCCACACCTAGATCAATCGTAAGAAATATGAATGGGGACACCCCAATGGCTGAGCCCCACCAGAACTTGCCCTGGGGCTGGGCACATACTCATTTTCCTGAATCATGTAGGGAGCATGAGAATACCATAAGAAAATTGCGCCTCTGCTATTCAGGCAGAGGGGAGAAGAAGATGGTGTTTGTGGGCAATCAACAGGATATGCAACTCTTCTGGTTTATGCTTATCTATAAAGAAGCAAATAAAACATACTGTTTTAGTTTAAAGTACATAATATTCCCTGTAGTGCTTCTCTGATACAAATATTTAATGCTGCCCCACTGCATAAATAGTGTTAATCTCTCGTTTATTGTTCTAGGCTCTGCACAATCTAGCCTCTCACTACCCCTCCAGCCTTTACTCCTGGATTCCCGTCTTGAGCTTTGCAGTCCGGCATGAACGGCCTGCTCAGCATCCCTGGGGTGGGCCTTATGCTTCTGTGTCTTTATGCCTCTTTCACTGGGATACCACCTTGTTCTTTTCCATCTCTCTCAGCCCTTCTCTCCTTCTCCTAATAGCATCCTTCCTATAAATGCCAATCACTGTTAACTGTGCTATTTGGTTACCACTAATTTTTTTTTCCTTTCAATTTTTTTTATCTTCTCATGCATATTTAAAACACCAAAGTTGGCTCTAGGTCTTTGTATGTTTTCCCTGCATAAATATGTGAACTGTAAATTTGACATATTTATTAGCCCCCTCTTCTACCAGTTTTCTTACCCCACTGGGCATATCTATCATTTTATCATAAATTTCAACCCATCCAGGCTCAATACCTGGGAGGGCATTGTCTAGTCTGCCCAGGAAGGTAAAGTCTCATGTAGAGAAGATTCCTAGCTGTAAGTGACAGGGCTTGTATGTCACATTTAGACTTAAAAACCCCAACTCACGGACCATGACCTTGTTCTTGCTTATTTTTAAAAATTTAAAATGATTTTGTTTTTCCTTTTTTTTAGTCTGTATCCATATCTTCACCTGTCATGTATTTCACTTGCCTCACAGTACTTATCGACTCCATTTACAAAGTCACCGAGGGTCGGCAGTCGGAAATATTCCACAGACAAGCTGAGGGGAACTTTGACCCCAGCTGCTGCTTTACCATCTACCATGGCAACCACATGGAGTCCCTGGACCTCATCACCTCCAACCCCGAGGAGGCCCGCACCTGGATCACAGGCCTCAAGTACCTGATGGCCGGCATCAGTGATGAAGATTCCCTTGCCAAAAGGCAAAGGACTCATGACCAATATCCTTCCTCAAACGTTATTTTTGAGTTCTGTGTGGAAATGGTGGTGGTGGTGGTGGTGGTGGTGGTGGTGTGTGTGTGTGTGTGTGTGTAAGTGATGGTCAGTCTATGCTTATTTCCCCCCAATTTTTTTCTTCCTTTACCCCTAGCCCTCACTATTCCCTCCTCATTCCCACAGAAAGTAAACGAATGTGTGAAACATAAAAACAAGCGTATATAAAGTCAGAAGCAGACTTCTTCAGAAGAGACTGAATTTAGCTCCAAGAAATATCCAAAATGAAGTTTCCCCAGAGAGATGAGATAACCAGGAAAGCATTTATTCGTATTAGAGAAAAAACCCTGCTTTGTTATAGCCAGTTTAGTTTAACAAATATTTTTTGAGTTCCAATTATGTACCCAGGACATAGCTCTTTTCTACTTTCCCTCTCTCTTAGTACAGTTTGGAAATGGAACTGATTGACGCTCCAGGGGAACTTACATTTTACTTCACATTTATCCTATGTAAATTGCTTGAGAGATGGGAGGCCGAGTTTCATTATTGGTTAAACCCATTCTTGTGGTTCTGCAGTGCTAACAAGTTAAATGATTATGTACTTGGTCTGAAAGGCACCGCTCCTGCTGGGATCGAGCTGGTGGTTCTGGCCTCAGTTTTCTTAGCTGTGAAGTGAGGGCATGAGACTGCTTTTTTGTTCCTTCTGCACATTTTGAATGCCTTAGAGTACATGTGCCTCCTGTCCATGTATAGGGAGTAGTACCAATTCCTTGCTGTCATTGGAATGTGCGCCTTAATTTTTTGCCAAGAGTGGTGATAGATTTATATTACTCTGGCTGTAATCCCTCACCTGGGGCATTGTTGGAGGAGAGGGGAAATACTCAGCCCAGAAAAGGGTTTTGACAGTGTGAACTCCTTAGCTGATGAGCTTTCATCAGTATTCTCAGCATGAAGATAAATGCAACTGGGATTCATAAGAGAACAAACATAGGAATAAAATACAAACATAAGAACAAGTGTTGGTGCTTTATTCTGTTAGTTTCCTTCTTAACTTCCTAACCTTTGGGAAAAACAAACAAAAATACTGAACCAGTAAGAATGCTTTTTGGTGCAAGCGACGCAACCATACTAATATTGTTTAAGGCAATATTTATTAAACAATAAGGAGTATTTATTTTTCATGAACAAGAGATCTGAAATGGGGCAGTTCCAGGGTTGGTTCATCAGTGGCCCAGAGATGTCACAGAGACCTAGTTCTGCCATCTTCAGTGTGTTGACTTCCTTTTGTTAATTATATTTTTAATTTTTTGAGGACCTGCCATACTGGTTTCCACAGCAGCTGTATCATTTTACATTCCCACCAACAGTGCACGAGGGTTCCAATTTCTCCACATCTGCACCACACTTGTTTTCTGTTCTTTTGTCATTCTAGTGAATGTGAGGTGGTAGTTTTTTAAAAAATATTTGTATTGATTTATTACAGAGAGGAAGGGAGAGGGAGAGATAGAACATCAATGATGAGAGAAAATCATTGATTGGCTGCCTCCTGCACGCCCCCCTCTGGGGATCGAGCCCCGCAACCAAGCATATGCCCTTGACTCGAATCGAACCCGGGATCCTTCAGTCCGCAGGCTGATGCTTTAGTCACCGAGCCAAACCAGCCAGGGCTTTTAATTGCATTTTCCTAATGTGGGTGATGTTGGGCATCTTTTCATGTGCTTGTTGGCCATTCATATAACTTCTTTGGAGAAATGGCTACTCAAGTCCTGTGCCCAGTTTTGAAGCAGGTTGGCATTTTTTTGTTTGGTCATTAAGTTTTAGAAGTTCTCTACATTGTTTGGATATGAATCCCTTATCAGATATATAATTTTAAAATATTTGCTTTCATTCTGTGAGTTGCCTTTACTCTGTTGACAGTGTCATTTGATGCATACAATTTTTAAATTTTCATGAAGTTCCATTTGTTACCTGTACCTTTGGTATCCTATATAAGCAATCATCATCAAATCCATTGTTATGAAGCTTTTGTTCTGTCACCCCTAATTTACATAGAAAGTCTTTCTTTCCCCATCTTTTTATTTTCAACCTGTTTGTGTCTCTGGATCTCAAGTGCATCTCTTAAGACAACATATAGTTGGGTTATGTGTTTTTACCAATGCCAATCTCTGACTTTTGACCAAAAAGTTTAGTCCATTTATATTTGAAGTAATTACTGATAAGAAGGGAGTTCTGTAATTGTGCTATTTCTTATCTGTATGCCTTATGGCTGTTTTTGTCCCTCATTTTCTGCATTCCTGTCTTCTTTTGTGTTTAGTTTACTTTTTTTTCAGTGTAATATATAAGTCATTTCTCATTTTCTTTTGCATATATTCTTTGGCTATTTTTGTGTGTGATTACCATGGGGATTACTTTTAACATTTTAAAGTTACAATACTCTAAATAGAATTTATACCAGCTTAGGCAATAGTTCTTTAACCTGACTTGTTTGTCCATGTTTACTAGCAGTAGAAAGTTTCCATATTTGAATTAATAATTGATAACTGAGTGATTTCATATTCTGAAAATATGCTTACCTGGAAAGCACATGTACCCAAGAACTGTACAGAACAGTTAAAAAATTCAGAAGCAGTTGATAGTTGTTTAAATGAGGAGAGAAAAGGAAAGAGGAAATTAATGAATGATAAAGGAAGCTGATGTCAAAAATAGGGAACATTATTTGAGTTTGGGAACCATTCTCATATGGTTTTGTCATAATTTGATAGGGTTTTAGATAATGTCTTAATAATAGTATGACATCCTTAATTGGACTCACATTTAATTACATTAATTGAGGGAACAGATTTGGAATGTTCATGATTATTACATTTCAATTAGGCCTGAAAACTTCAACTGTGAATGAATAATGAGAATAATGAGTCTTAATTGGCTGTAGGAAAAAAAAATTCATCCAGTGTAAAGTGTAATTCAAGCTATTTCTGCAGTATGAACATGTTGAATTGGAGGCAGATGCAGTACTCATATCTATTAGAAGCAATATGGTGTTGTGGTTGAAGACTCAGACTGGTGCTGGGTTCCAGCCCCAAATCCACATGGGTGAGTTACTTAAACTCTTTGCCTCAGAGTTATCTGTAAATGGTGATGATATTAATGATAGCGCCTACCCTATGTACCTGGTTCCCTTGCTAATCCTTTCTAAATTTCTCCCTCTCCTTTAGTTTATATCCTCATGTGAATAAGGAGATTGAACTAGATGGTCTAAATTTCTAAATGTAGGAGTGGAACTCAGAAAAGGGAATTGAAAAGATTGTGTACCATGGAGTATTGTGAAGGTAAAAAAGATACTAAATGAAAGGTCATAGACGGAGAAGGCCTAAGCTTGGGATAGTTGGGGTTTCATCACATGATAGAGATGCTTTAACGGATTGGATAACAATGTTGGAGTTGAACCTCTCACAATAGCGTGGCTTGACTCATTTCAGAGAAGGGAATCGCCTGTCTGTGTTCTCCTTCCCCCGCTTCTTCTGTTGTCACTATTAGTAGCTCACTAAGAGCCTCCTTAAAAGAATTTCTTTGGAGTGTTCTGTTAGAAAGCAGCTTTTATTTTGTGAAAACACGGGTGTTTTTCTTGACGTTTCTGCATGTGGGTGAAGCAGACCTTTGAGGAAGCTGATAAGAATGGTGACGGCTTATTGAATATTGAAGAGATACACCAATTGATGCATAAACTAAATGTCAACTTACCCCGAAGAAAAGTCAGACAAATGTTTCAGGTACGTTTTTTACAATCCAGTTGGCCTTAAGTAAAATCCACATGAGTGGTTATTGGTGTATTCAGGTATTTTAAAGGGCTATTTTTTGGGAAGCTAATATTACCTGCTGTGTTTTGCTTTGTTTTTCTTTGACAAAGAGAGACATTTTGTTCCATCAAGGGAAAAACACACTTTCATTCATAATTTCACTTCCTAAAATGCCTTGTTGCTGTTTTCAGAGAGTGATCATAAGCATCTTACCTGACAAATAATGGAGTAAATGTGATCAAGTCTCCTAGAGAGGATGGCAATATCTCACTGTCCACCTCACAGACTGTTGTGAGGATCAGAATAAAGACATGAAAAAAAAATTGCACTTGTTGAAATCCCCAAGGGTCCTCTATTTTGTTTCAGATGAGTTTAAAATTCAGAATCCATAGGACTCAGAAGTGCTGTATCACTTTTATGTTTAATGCATCAAGCAGGTTAGAGGGTGAATCAGTAAATGTGTTTAGGGAGCTCTCCCGAAGTTCATTCAACTGACTGTTGGTATTAGATGAGATGCTCTTCCCCTGTTGGCAATTCCTTGAGAAAAAAATCCTTGGTCCCAAACTTAGTCCTCCAGAGGTATAGAAGTCAGCTCTGCTAAGTTTGAGTTGGTGTGAAGACAATGTTAGATTATTAGTAATTACTGCGATATGAATTTAGGAAAGCCTCTTCTTTGGAGGCAAGTCACATGCATAATCCATGATTTGCAATGATTTTCTCATTGACTACATAAGTGGTGTTTTGTACCTCTAAAAAGAAGTATAGGGGGTGATATGTTACGATGTTTTGTGCTTTGTTTTCTAATCACTTGCTCGTAGAGGGGATAAGGGCAGAAACAACATGAGGGGTGAGTTGCAACAGTGAGTGGAAGGTGGAGGCTGGCTTCCATCTGTGACCTCTTACAGTGGTCCTGCCATTTAAAACTCTAGGCTGAATATGGTCTGCATTGTGGGGAACTTGGTCCCATTACATCAGAGGATAGCCTGAGAGGAGGGAATGAGATATGCTGTAGAAGGAATCCCAGAGATGGAGTGAGGGACTTAGGAGGAGAAATAGGTTGTCATGTATTTTGTGAATTCTCTTTAAACTATATAAAAAGATTTGCCATGTTCCTGGCTCTCTCTCTGTGACACCTCACTTTTGTCCTGTTGTGAACTCCACATCCCCATCTGATCCTTTCTGTAGGTGGTGTTTATAGTACAGAAGAGGTAGCTGCTGATTGAGTCAGACAGGCCAAGCTTAAGGAGGAGGGTAAAGTTTACGTCTACAAAAATAATGATTTTCTGGGTACTTTTTGGGAAGATAAGGAAGAAACATAAGATATTGATCTATTTTTAATTCTGTATTTTTCCACTTCAGACACCTTTTATGTTTAATGCATCAAGCAGTTTAGAGAGTAAATCAGGAAATGTGTATGTCAGATGTGTCTGGGCTCACAGTAAATCCTTTAGAGAAGTTTTAAGAAAACATTAAAGGTCTCTTTTTATGACATTTGATCTAAAGAACTTATCAAACCAGAAGTAAGTGGAGAAGCTGTTGGGCCTGCTGTATGCAGGACATTGCTACTGGGCCTTGCTTCTGGGGGGTTCTGTAAGTACTCGTGGTGGGAGAACCAAGGATCTTAGTATTCTTTCAGGAACAATCTCTCTCTCTCTCTCTCTCTCTCTATTTTTTACTGAATTGTTAATAAAGACATTAAAGACTCCCTAGTATTTTCTTTGACTATTTATTCCAATGCAAGATTCAACTGATTTTTAATTTTTATTTATTTTTAAAATATATTCTTATTGATTTCAAAGAGGAAGGGAGAAGGAAAGAGAGAGATAGAAACATCAATGATGTGAGAGAATCATTGATTGGCTGCCTCCTGCATGTCCCCTACTAGGGATTGGGCCTGCAACCTGGGCATGTGCCCTTGACCAGAATCGAACCCAGGACCCTTCAGTCCACAGGCCGATGCTCTATCCACTGAGCCAAACCGGCTAGGGCTCAACTGACTTTAAAAAAAAAATCGTTTAATGTATTGATAGCTTCTTTTGAAGTCTTTGATGCTATGGTTTAAACCTCAGAGTTTTACTTCTCTTAATTTTTTAGGCATATATAAGGAAGTCTTGAAAAATGTTTCATCTCTGTATCCAGGGTTAGATATTTTGAAACAAAGTTATGGAAGAAACATGACCATTAGACCTAACTTCTTAGGGTCCAAAAACTCTACAACCAGGAGCCTCAAACACCCAAATATTGATATTCCATGGACCAATCTCTCTCTACCTTTAAACTTACAGAAGGCAATGGCAATCAGCCTTACAAAGAAACTGTGTCTGATTAAATATTGATCAAAGCTTTTGCTCATAAAATCTTTGACTTTCAAATCTAGGTTTAAAATCATATAACAGCTGCTTGTACTTCACGAAATCTAGTACTTCAAAATGCCATTGATTCCTTGTCGGTTTTTATTCAGTTACAATTGTGTACACATAGAATGAAGAGCATGTAAACGGATTGGTTTTTCATTATATATTCCCAACAGTTTTATGACAAATTCATTCAATCAGAAGGAAGATACCTGGTGAAAGATTCTTGCTTAATAATTGCTAGAAACAAATAATTTGAACTACAAATGTGTGCAGATGGATTTTTCAGATTTCTGTGGAAGAAAAGCAAGGAGGTACCAATGATGCTGATGGCTGTAAGAGCACTAAGCTACCTATGCAGAATTAACAGAGCTTCTGTTATAGGTAACATTTATAGGTGATTGAAAAGCAGCTCCGGAAGTGATGAGAGACCGGCATTTTTGTTATGTGTTAAGTGTGTCATCTCTCTTTTGTTTATGTTATCTTGTCTAAGATTTCTCTTTTTCATTAGTTTCTTCAAAAGATCAGCTTTTGGTTTAATTGTTCACCTTTGATATGTTCTATCCATTTGTTTTCTATGTCATTGCTTTCTGCTTTTGCTTATAATTTATTTCTATTTTCTTTAGCTTAAATTTTTTTCTAGATTTTTAAGTTGAATTATTAACTTCTCTATTTTTGATTTACTTTGCTTTTGAATAAATTGAAAACTTCAAGTTTCCTCTACTGCTTTAACTTCATCACACGAATTTTAATATGTGGTGCATATTTTAATATGTGGTTCACTTCTATATGTTTTAGTTCCTACTTAGAAGGGTATTATGTTGTTCCCACAGTTTTTTTTTAAAACTTTCTTTGTTGATTTATAAATTTATGGTTCTGAGAGAAATTAGTTTTTAAAATAAGTTTAATTCTTTATAATTTGTGACGTTGCTTGTGGCCTAAGATATAGCCAATTTTAAAACTGATCCATGTATGCTAGAAAAGAATATTTACCATTTGTAAAATGTGCACTCTCTCTTTTATAGTAAATATTTACCAGCACTGAATTTCTTGTTTCAAACTCTAACCCTGACATGATTTTAATGTGCCTCTTTCAGGAAGCTGATACAGATGAGAATCAGGGAACTTTGACTTTTGAAGAGTTCTGTGTTTTTTACAAAATGATGTCATTGAGACGGGACCTTTATTTGTTGCTCTTGAGCTACAGTGACAAGAAAGATCACCTAACTGTGGAAGAATTGGCTCAATTTTTAAAGGTGGAACAAAAGGTACTATTAGACTACAGAGTTGAATGTTTACTTAAAAATATTTGTGAAAGATGCATGGGTTTTTTCTTGGGGTTGGATGTAGATATAGTTTAAATTTAGGGTAGAAGTAGAAACATCAAAATTCCAAAAAATCTTACTATGAGTTATTTAAAACGTGTTTCAGCAGCTTTTTAAAGTGGGAGTGATAAATTGAACACATATAATTTTTTACCTTAAAGATGTTGAGCATAGATATGTATATTTTTATACAAAGTAACCAATGGTAACTTATACATTTCATTTTAGATACAACAGTAATTTCCTTTCTAATAACAATATAGCTAAGTATTTATTAACTATGGCATAATTCCTAACTAGCAATATAATAATTCATTGATAATTCTGATGGGAAATTGGCATTTGACCATATGAGAAGGCTAAGTAAATTAAGTCCTGATTAGCAAAGGGAATTCCTAAATATATTTAAATTAGATCTTTTAATATTATGTCAGCTGAATTGTGGCAAAGTCTTGTTCTAGTGCTTTTTTTTTTTGAATTACCTTAAACTCTGTTTCTCACTAAAGTAGAAAAATAATATTTTTGTTTTTCCAAGCTTTATTGAGGTTTACTTGATGAATAAAAATATTAAGGTGTACAATATATGAGGATTTGATATATGTATGTATACATTGTGAAATAATCACCACAATGCTAATTAACATATTCAACACCTCATATAGCTATGATTTTTTTTTGTGTTGTGTGGCAAGAATATTTAAGATCAGCTGTCTTAGCAAATTTTAATGCTATTAAATAGACTGTTTAGAAAAATTAGATTTTGCTAAATCATAAGTATTGAACCTAAGAGATAATATAATTTCTGAGAAGTATCACTGAAATATGAAATACTGGCTCACAAGATTAGCTTCCTCTGTCACTATTCATTAGTATTTTAAATATCACTGTTAAACTATGGGCTCAATGGATTTTTGATCAAATTTCACATCCTTTGTATTGCTACTTAATTAAAGAATTATTTCTGAAGAGTTTACTTTTCCCAGTGACACTAAATATGTAATGTTCATGCAGCAACCTTGAGGCCGACTCAGTAATATATCTTGTCCTGCCTTTTGGTGCCTCCCATTAATATTCTTACAAATATTAATTCATTTAATCCTCACAGCTGCCCTATAAGGAAGCCACAGAGAAAGTAAGTGACTCATTCAAGATCACACTGTCAATGACATCAGCTAGCTGACTGGAACACAAGCAGTCCAGCTCCAGAGCTTTCTGTACACTAGCCGTCTCGCCTAGCTTTTTTATTTTTATTTTTTGCTAACCTTTATGTTCTTGAATCAACATGACAGGCTGTTCTCATGATTTAATGGAAGGATATATACAGATAATGCACAGGTAGATTCACCTACAACACTCTGTTTTGGTAATGAATCATTTTCTTTCAACATAAATTTATGATTAGCAAACCAGTGTCTGCTTTTGCAGTTAGCTACTAGCTTACAGCGAGTGGATTTTTAGCAATGGATTTGCATTGACTATTAATTCTATTTAATTAATTTTATTGCTTCATAGAACACATTTTTCTAATAGTGGAAGGGTTGTTTTCACTGATTAAATGTGAAAGATGCAAGGAAGGTTGAGATCATGATCTTTTGCAAAGTTAAAGTGGCTATACATTAGTAACTACAAACACTGTTCATTAACGCACTTTGCACTAAGCTTTTTTTAGTGTAGAGAAACACATATCATGATATTTCAGGTACTCGACTAATGTTCTGTTTTGTTTAGATGAATAATGTGACAACAGACTATTGCCTTGACATCATAAGGAAATTTGAAGTTTCAGAAGAAAATAAGGCGAAAAACGTTCTTGGCATAGAAGGTAAAATAACAAAAATTCTTAATTTCTCATTTTTCATTTAGTTCACTAAGTTAAATTCTTGCAAAAATTTTAGAAAGAGAAATTAGAAATATCTCTGGAATTACTGATGATTCCAATATCCATTTTCCTACAAAGCAGATGCCATCATATTGCCACTTCTTTTACTTTTGCAATGACAATTTACATTTTTTACTCCTCACAAGGCAATTTGAAGCCACTATGTATGAAGATACTAAGAAATATTTGGACTTTTTTCTAATAGCTAATTTTGGGGAATAGCTTCAACCTGATAATTTTATGAAGGGAAATTAGGCCCTAAAATAAGTAATCTAGGAAACTAGGGACTTGAAAGTGAACATGTTTCTTAAAAAATGTTGACAATGAGCCAGTTTTACCTCGTTGGTAGCAGTGGAGAGGTTTGTTGGAACCACAAATCTCTTTAATACAACCATCTCGTTTTACCATCGGAAAAGTGAAGCTCAAATAAGTTAAGTAATTTGCCAACAGATAGATACTCAGAATCTACATCTTATATATAAACTAGAGGCCCAGTGCACAAAAATTTGTGCACACTCCGAGGGGTCCCTCAGCCCAGCCTGTGCCCTCTCGCAGTCTGGTACCCCTCAGGGGATGTCCACTTGCCAGCGGGGAGCAGGCCTACGCTGCAGTCGGACATCCTTAGTGCTGCTGAGGAGGTGGGAGAGGCTCCTGCCTCCAACACTGTGCTGGTAGCCATCAGCCTGGCTTGTGGCTGAGCAGAGGTCCCCCTGTGGGAGTGCACTGACCACCAGGGGGCAGCTCCTGAATTGAGCGTCTGCCCCCGGTGGTCAGTGTGTGTCATAGTGACCAGTCATCCC